>NW_015151264.1:21750-26628 GCF_000732505.1 Cyprinodon variegatus | reverse complement strand
GTGAAGCCTTCATTTAGCCAAATCACACAGAACTTCAGAAACATTCAGGAACATTCAGTTTCTGCTGAAAAGATCTGGATCAAAATGATTTCCACCGTTCCTCATTCAGTAGCAGATATTTCCCCAGATAGCACGGATGCTTTCACTCGATGTGTCGCTTTAAATTTGAAGTAGACGTGGCTGACGTACAAACTGTAGTTAAGTCCCAGTGAGCACAGTTTGCACAAAAACGTGAGTTTTTTTTTTTGTCCCAGTCTTCCTCTGTTAGTTCATAACAAAGCGCTCTGCTAAACTGGCATCAGAAACACCAGCAGATGACTCTGAATCACGCAAACTAGTACTAGCAGTAGACATGCCGCTCTGTCATGCTGCTTGCGTTGATTAGTGCCGTAAAATCTGACGTTATCCAATGAATGATGTCCTTATCAATAGAATGCGAACGTGAGCTCTGTGTGTGTTAATCATTATTCCCTTGTTCACGTTCATTACTTCAAAACTGATCCGATTTGTTCACCGTTCACCAAAAATATGAACTATTCATTAAACGCATCCATGCACAGCACTGGATGTGGTAGATGTGCATCAGAGGCGTTTTCAATGTTTGTACCTGCTGCTCCAGATTTTTGGGCGTCCGCCTGAACATCCCAGAAAACCCGCCTCTTTTCTCCTGTTTAAAAAAAACAACAAAACACATGAAGTATTGAATTTGAATTATAAGACCGAAGAAATTAAGACACTAAACTCCAGTAAAATCTATGGGAAATACCTTAGTGGAGGTTTCAGAAAGATTATCTGTACTGGCTGACAGATCATTCAGAGAGGAGGCGTCCTCCTTTGAAAACAGATTTAATGGGGTTAAAAACAATTGAAAATGTTTAATAGGCAGCAACATTGAAGACAAACATAAAGTTTATACCTTAACATTTGGGATTATACAGTTAAGGAACTAATGTAAAATATACTTTTCATTAAAAAAAGGACGTAAAAAAGGGGTGGATTCAGGTTTAAATAGATCAAAACTGTGTTTTGCTTCAAAAGTTGATCAGACATGTTTGCTGTCAGCATCTTATGGAAGGTTTCAGTGCATTAGGGTGGATCTCACCTTTCCTGCCTCTGTGAGGCTGTCCCAGCTCGCTGACAGCTCCTTAGAGTCACTCAGGGGATCCTGAGAAAAAAAACAAAAAATTATTTCAACAGTGATTCTTCACACCTCCACACTTTTATAGTTTTCATACTAACTACAATTTGGATAGACCTTTTCTCTCAAAGGTCAGTAGAAACAGTCACAGAAAAAAGGACGACAAAACAAAAAACAAATAAACCTGATGATAACAGTAAAGATGTTAGTTTTAGCTTTTTACAACAAAAATTGGCAGAAATTTGCTGACTGATGAGATTCTTCAAAGAAACACCAGAAAGGATAAACTATATAAATTAGCTGGATCTATTTTCTTTTTGAGCTTAAGGCAACATTTCTGCAGAACAGAGGATCTATGTAGAAGAAGACAGCAGGTGATGAAAGAGGAAAGAATCAGAAATGAATACGTTGAATATCAGACTTAAACTGCTCCTAAATGTTTTCACAGTATTTTGAGTGAAAAATAAAGTAAATAATCTTAGTGTGATCTTCAGATGAGGTCTTAAAACAGGAGCAAAGCAGAGCAGATCTTCATAGAAGGTGCAAAGTGATAGCAGACAGCATGTATGAACCTTCTCTTTTTTTTGCATGTGTGCAGATCATCATTTAATGAGCAAAACAAGCAAACGAATGGGTGGAGGATACGCACATGGAAACATCTAGGTGCAAAGCAACTTTCCAAATCGGAAAGTTAAAATTTTTTAGTACTTCTGAAAGTGAAGCAAACATTTCTGCAGTCATGTTGCCACAAAGGAGGTTTTTTTGTAGAATGTCAGACAATGAGAGAGATTTTATGCACATGTAAATACAGTTGGAATGTCAAAAATAATATTATGGTAGACCATCATTATGTGATTAAACCAAAACAAACAAACAAACAAAAAAATTTGAACATAATAAATTTAGCTAACTTATTTAATCAATAGTTTAAAAGACACAGGGGTGCATCTCTTACAACTCAAGAAAGCATGAAGCGTGTTTATGTTTAATCTGTTGCTCCTGCTGTAGCTCACATTAAACCTCATGGGCTTTTATGATGCTTCCTTTTTAAATTTAACTTTATGTTTTTCCTTTGTTGGCAGCACTGAGTCAAAGGCTACCATGTAAAGTGCTCAGTAGATATCAATTTTTATCATTAATATCTTTGGGGGAGTGCTGGCCTAGTGGTTAAAGCAGTGCGCTTGTGCTCTGGGAAGGTTGCAGTTCCCGGTTAGATCCCAACAGCCTGCACTCTGGGTCCCTGAGCAAGACCCTTAACCCCACACTGCTCCCTAAGGGGATGGGTTAAACGCAGAGGTACATTTCTCTGGTGTGAGATCAATAAAGTTCATTTACCATTACTTTATTTGATGGCTTCTATGAAACTGCCTGTTTATTTTAATGAGCAGAACCAAACTGGTTTTAAAGTCTTAACCTCTGTGCAGGAGTCTTTTTAAATCACCTACTTATCACAGATGATAAAAACACTTCATATTGAATTTAGCGCCCCCTATTCTGATTCTATGAAAGGCTTCAGTATATTTAGTGATTTTATTACCTGAGTCACAGCAGAGCGTGGAGAAGGTTTGGGCGACTTCTTAAAGATCCCTGCAAATCCTCCAGTTTTCTCCTGCAAAAAATAATCCAATCAATAATACGTCACATCTTTATGAAAAAATAAAACACTAACAAAGGAGCAAATCTCTAAATGGAACAAAATATGCACCTTTGTTGCGTTTGCCTGCAGCAGATCTTCAGAGCTGCCAGATAATGTCGTGTCGTCGCCAGTGGCATGTGACCCCTAAAGAAAAAACAGACGATAGAAGCTGAACAAAATGAGCAGAAACAGAAAAATATTCCATAAAGCTTTTAATGTACCTCATCTGCAGACTTTGGAGTTTTCTTAAACATACCACTGAAGATGTTTTTATCCTAAAAAAAGAAACAGAAGCTATTTTTTTTTCTTTAAAAAGAAATAAGCAGTAGACCTTAAATAAGTGGACATTAAGAGCAGGTGGTCGTCTGGGTGGATTTACAAACCACTGACCTCATCAAACAGGTTGTCAAAGCTCGAAGATCTTTTAAATATTCCAGCCAGGCCTCCTTTTTTCTCCTGAAAACACAAATATGATTTCCTTCGATTCATTTGATGAAAATAGAAACTGGACTGAAATATGAACCATAATGAAACTGGATGTCTTTAAAAACCTCAGCTGGAATCAGAGGTGTCAACATTATAAATGTTTATTGCTCGATTCTAAATCCTGTTGTGTAAAAACACTTCTGTAGAAGTTAAGAGTATCAACGTTTTACTCAAGTAAAAGTGTAAAAGTACCATTTTTGAAAAATACTAAAGTATAAAATCAATGCAGGAAAAAATGGAAAGATGCTTCACTGCTCTATCCTATTAAAGGAATCTTTTTTTCTATATTTCTGGATGATAACTTCCTTATTTTCTTAGTTTTATAATTAATGGTAACATTGTGAAATTTAACTTTCATCTTGAAAGACTATTTATTTTGTTACGTAGCAAACAAGTTAGTGCAGCACCGAGTCCATCCACAAAGAAATTAATTTTCTAGAGGAAACAAACTATTTGGATGTTTTTATTTTTTCAAAAACCAACAGCCCATAATGAAAACGAGCTAATCTAGGACAAGACCTTATCACCTCTGTAACATTCAAAGAATATGTATATTTTGATGAGAAAAATTAATTTCAATATATTAACAAGAATCACCCACTTAAACTAACATATTAATAAATATAACAAAAGTGTTTCTAAAATAAATTCACTGAAAACACTCACAGAGTTAAAGAAACACATTTTTTTGTCACAACATAACCTAAAACACATTGATGCTGATTTAGGTTAAACCCCAAACTAAATGTACAGAATGACTAATTAATATATGTCATTAGTCGGGGTTGTGACAAAGCTACACGCATTGTTTTCTTATTATCTGATTGTGAAAATAGTTTGCAGCTCATTTGTGGGAAGAGATTTCAGTTCAGGTTTCTATGATAAAAATCAACCACTGCTCAGATGGTAACTCAGAGGAGAAGTAGGGGTTTTTATGCAATAAAGAAACCTTTGAGCTGGTGGTTTCGGTCAGGTTCTCACTGCTGGCAGATAACGGTCTCTCAGTGTCGGCTTCCTGCATTTAGAAGCAAAAAGAGTTAAAATATAAGGAAGCAAAGGGAACAGGACTTTAACTCTGATGCAGCTACGGTACCGTGTCTCCTTTAGCCTCCTCTGATGCTGGTTTGGGGGTTTTCTTAAACATGTTGCTGAAAATATTTTTCTCCTACAAATATGGAGATAATGTCAGAAAGTGTTGCTGATATGTGTGAAGTAAAGCTTTCCTCCATCATACAGACCTTGTTATTCTCAGCCAGGTCTTCCCTGCTGGCTGACAGCTCTGTCTGAGCCTCTCTGTCCTGAAACAGAAAGTCAGCTTTACATCTGAAAGCTGCAGTAAAATGTAAAGATGTGTCTACATGCTGGGCAGCAGCTGCTTACTGGGGTCTCAGTCTTCTCTCCTTTGGGCGTCTTTTTGAGGAATCCACTAAACAGACCTCCTTTCTCCTATGGAAATGTCAAAGGAAGGAGTTGAAGACAAAGCGAGAGGAAAGTTTGGAACATTTGGGGAAGTTTTTCCTCACTGACCTGTTTGTTGTCACATAAATTCTCATTGCTGGCAGAGACATCAGGATCAGAGCCTACATCCTGGAAACACACCAACCACTGTTATGCTGCG
>NW_015151264.1:18870-20090 GCF_000732505.1 Cyprinodon variegatus | reverse complement strand
AAAAAGATCTCCAATATGGAATGACAAAACTGTGACAAAAACTAATGAGCATTTTCATCCAAAAGGCTAAAATGAAAATGCGGGAGGCCTCAAAAATCAACAGTGGAAGGATGTCGCCTGGCCAGCCAGACTGACTTAGACATATCTGCCTGGAAAGGAGCTGATAGGATCAGGGCGGCACTAACAGACTCATTGGAAACAGATTAGAACCAATTAGTTATCTAAGCATTTGATGCAAAAATAAGAGAAGCTTTTATAGCAGCCAGTTGTTCAGATTTTAAAGATTTACCCCAATAATTCAGGATATAATAAAGGCCATCATTAAAAAAAATAAACCTCCATTGCAGCTCTATTCCTGCAGAGAAGCTCTCTGTATTGAATTAACATGGTCTACTGTAAGTCAGTGTGGCGGGAAGAATGGATGGATGGATGGACAAAGGGAAAGACGGATAAAAGAATGAGCCAATAAAAAAGAGACAATTGCTCATACTTTTTCAGACCTGTATTATTCATAAATGTTAACGTTTAACTTGTCTACACCCAGTGATGAGCTACAACCAAGCACAAAGGTGGCTTTTTAGTTATTTTATTAAAATAACGGCTAAAATGTCAAAAGGAAAATGTTACAAATAGGTTGAAAAGGTCCTTCAATTATTCTGTAAATATCATTTAGTTGTTTCTTTTTATATAATTGATTTATGTTAGTTTGAAAAATGAAAAACTGACACTTTTGACTTAAACAACCTAAAGAATCATATGTGGATATTTTTTATTACCTCCTCAGACTGAGCAGATTCTTCAAATTTAGGGGTTTTCCTGAATATTCCGCTGAATATTCCTCCTTTTTCCTAATAACAATAAAAAATAATAATTAAACAAAACTTGCAATAGGAGGCTGTTTCATTGGGAACCATTCCTCCCCCATTCACCTGCAGATGATACAGATACAATATTCATATAAAGATCTATTAGGTTTTGCTGCACAGAATCTGGAAGACCCAATATTGGGAAATCTTTGCACATGTTTAAAATTCCCAAAAGCCCTTAATGAACGATGTGAAGATAAAAACATTCCCAGCGATAACTTTAACAATTAAAGGAAGAGAATAGAAAACTATGGAGCCTTTAATGTTTGGTCTAGGATGAGGATATTCATTTCAAAAACAACTGCAGGTAAAAGTTGCTGATATGTGTGAAGTAAAGCTTTCCTCCATCATACA
>NW_015151264.1:13905-16367 GCF_000732505.1 Cyprinodon variegatus | reverse complement strand
AGACTGAGCTCTGCCATTTACAAGGTGACAAAAAAGTCTCTGCTTATTTTTATTCTTTTTCTAAGGATCTGAGAGCAGAGGACTAATGGGACATCATAAAAAATGACTTCTGTAGAAATCTTAGACAAATGAAACAGTTATTCTACTTGTAGAAATTAACCTTTTTTTTATTGACACAAATTTAAAAGTAGAGTAGCTTAATATGGCTAGCTGACCGAACTAAAAAAGGCTAACCTGTTAGCTACAGCTAGCCACAGCGCCACTCAGTTACTTTGTTCACCATCAACAGATTTTTTTCAGTTTTGTTATTGATCAGATAAAACTTCATCGGTCATTAGAGACGTTAACAATATAAACGCTCCCGACTCGGCACACTGACGCTGCGGGATGTTATTATCGTTGTCCTGGCAACCACAATGTTTACATCAAGTGGCAACGTTCAGCCAATCATGTAGAGTAACGTCACTGGCATGTGCAAAGCCAGAGCAGATCTGGTATCTATGCCGTCACAGATATATTTATAGTCCCCACACTGCAGAGCAATATTATATCGTGTAGCAGAAAATCAAGACATATTGCCAAATTGATTTATTCCCCCACCCCAGTCAGGATCCAGAAACAAATACGAAAAAGGAGGGACTTCTGTCTGAATAGACTGTGCAGATAACTACTGCACTCGTTCGAGGGGAACGTTACCTTTGTAGTGGACTTTGGGGTCTTTCTTAGGAGTCCAAAAAAGCCGCCTTTCTCCTTAAGAGAAATGAGATGTGTTATTTTTTTCCAGTTACCTACAAACATATCCTCCTCAGGCAACATGAGTTCAGGCATGTTTCTGCTCTGTGACTCATGCCGTTTGATCTGTCAGATCTGCCATAAAGACTAACCTTGTTCTCTGACAGGCTGTCGTTGCTGGCAGAGAGCTCGCCATTCAAAGGTTCTTCGCCCTGAACCGTAAAAAAAATGTTATGGAACCGGTTTACACCTGAGAGAACATAGCGGACACCATGCAGGAAAAAAGGCTGAGCAATTTACTGAAACATCTTAACATGTACGGCTGGAACAAGTCAGCACCAAATTTCTACAAACAGAACTGATTATTTTTACTTAGTTAGGTTATAATGTTAAGTTATTTTCTGTCCGACTATAAGTCAGACAGAAAGTGGTGCGAGTTGTAAAACCAGCAAATATTGACGTTTCTGGATTGTCTTTGAACACATCACAACAACCAGAAAAACATTGACTTGGAAAATCTTTCTACATTTTAGATTGAAAATAAACAAATAAATATCTTACTTCTTCCAACTGCGACCCTTCAGATGGTTTTGGAGATCTTCTAAACATCCCACTGAACACATTTCCCTTTTCCTGATTAAAACACATATTCCATCAGATTTGCTAGGTCTAGTATTTATTTAATAAACATAGCAGGTAAACACAGGTGTATATGTGATAAATCAAAGCAGATTTATTTCTAACCCAACAGCTTCCTTATACATAAAACTGATTTGGGTCAAGTATTTTTTTTTTCTCTACCAAAAAAAAAAAACAAAAAACAAACTTCAGCCTCTTGGTAACATTACAAAAAATATATATATATATATATTTTTGTCACTTCACAAAAAGTAATTTCTGTATAAGCAGGCAATTCACAGAGTTTTATAACCGATAAGTTTAACATATCTGTTACTATAAATAATCGAATTGTTATGTAGAATAATTTGGGTTTTTTATTAGCTTTAAATTAAATTAACTGCATTTTCTGAATAAACAATTTTCATTTTTGATAGAAATCCCTGAAATAAGATAATCCAGCAGAATTATAATTTATTGAGATGCATCTGCAGATCGCTGTGAAACTGTTCACGTTCTCTTACTTTGACGTTTTCAGACAGATTCTCACTGCTGGCCGATAAGTCCGACTGTTGAACTTCGTTTTCCTGAAACACGAGCAGATTAAATGTTAAAAAACAAAATCACCTCACTGATTGATGACTTAGCAAACAAAATCAAGCAAACAAAACATCAAAACGTTAAAACTTGATCAAGATATGAACAAATCTAAGCTTGTTGGAAAACATTAAGAAAAATTATTCATAAAACTCATTTAAAGGCTTATCTTAAGATTTGAAACAAGAATGGTTGATTCTTTAATCTCTAACTTTGTTGTTACCCACATCATTCTAAGTAAGCATTAAAAAAGGAAGTTATTGTATACTGATTTGCACATAGATGCAAGCTTTACTTTATACTATTACTTATATTTTATATTATTTTTTTCCTTTAAGCTTAAAGAAACAAACTAGTCAAAAAATAAAAAACAAACAACTCTTTAAAATAAACTCTGAGCTCTAATTTAACCTATTATCCTCATGTAGTTTTACATGCTTACTTAAATATTACATCTATTTAAATCAGGTCTGAAACAATTAATCGGATTAATCCATTATCGAAATAATGGTAAA
>NW_015151264.1:10422-12304 GCF_000732505.1 Cyprinodon variegatus | reverse complement strand
CTTATAGTCCGAAAATTACGGTAGTTAAAGTTCATTTGGTCCTACAGTCCTACAATAGAACCTCATATTTCACCGTTTAAATGTATGATCATAATATATAGAAAGAAATGAAAAATACTCGATGCAGTCCAGGTAGGCCAGATGTGCAGTGAAGCTTTTATTTAGCCAAATCACACACTGCTCCTAATATTTGACTCCTTCTCTTCTTCATTTTATCAATAAGTGTGCGTGGTCCCTTTGCATCAAGTTTAAAACATAAAAGCTTAAACTTAAACAAAATGAGCTCCAATTCCAATGTTTATATAAATCAAATTAACTTAGTCATATTTTGGTTCTTTCAGGTGAGTTTCACTACTTTATTTTTTGCTCAGCTGAAAACGTTTGCGTAAGTTTCCGCACTCTTTCATGCAGCGTTTATTCTTATACATCCTGGGTTGTCCTTAAAGCACAGTACCGCATCTGTGCATACATGAGCATCCTGGGCTTGCTGTAAACCAGCAAAGCTCTATAATGTTTTTAAACATATAAACTTACACTGTTTGGTTCAGATGTTTTCTCTTCATCTTCTTCTTCTGCTTCTTTCTCTACATCTTCTGACTCCATGTCAGCTTTACTGTCCTGCAACCACATGACAAGCCAGACAAGATGATAGGAAACAGAAACATTTAGGAATAATGAAGGTTCCTACATGGTTTGGTTAAAATTCTATTTATACACTTAAAGTTTAAACATCAAATTTGACCAAAAATAAACGGAACATTTTTGCAGCTAAAAAAAGTCCCATTCCTCACTATATTAGAAGAACCTGTAACGATCTTGGTTCTGTTGTTTTTCTTTAAGTTTTCAGTTTCAAGTTTAGCCAGGTTTTTCATTGTTTTCTAGCTTCATTGGTGTGTCTGGAATTATTTACGGTAAGTTGCTTAGGTCTGTCCTCTGCTGCCCCTTTGTGTTCTTTTCCCTTGGCTTCCTCGTCAGCTCTAATCACACCTGCTCCCTATCAGCTCATTAGCTCTACCTTTGTTCAGTCAGCCATAAATACACTCCCTCTGCAGTCCCTCTTTGCTGGTTCCTCATCTTACCTTTTCTCACCCTGGCTCCTTGATGGTTTTCCCCTGATGTCTCCATTGTTCTGGTTTGTGTTTGATTTTTATGTCGGATTTTTGGATACCTGTTTTTGTTGCCTGATCTCTCATTAAACCTTCCAAGAACTCACCTCTGCCTCTCAGCTTCTTAAAACCAAATCTTGACAGAACCGTCACTTCTAAATATTAGGCCTCAGCATTTATTACGTCCTTCTCTTTATTTCCAAAATGACTTCAATATTCTTGTTTAAAAATGTGAAAATAAAAGGAAGACAATAGATTTCAAGAGGTATAAAAAAAAGACATTACAACTCTGAGGAGTGTAATACAGAACTAAGACTTTCTGTTTTTAACGTTGAACATCGGCCCATTTCTCCTGTAGCTTTTACTTTTTAATTTATTTAAAGATGTTTAGAGTTTCTTCAGTAATGCATACACTGCATAAGACTTCATGCTTTTCTATTTCTTTTTCCAAGACTAAAGAAAAAAAAAAGTTTTGTTTTTTGCTTCTCTTCCTCTCTCTGAAGACAGGTGGATAGGGGATGGGGAAGAGTAGAGCTTTTTCCTAACATTTTAATAGTGCTTTTAAAAAAAGGCATTAAAATTATTAATGCATTTATTTACACGTTAACCTGAATAGCCCTAGATGCAAAGGTGTTTTTGTTAACCTTACAGGTGCCAGGCTGTTTTTGAATCATCAGGGAACCAATGGAGAGAGGGTCATTTTTTTGTTTTCATAGGGATGCGGCTCTTCCAACTGTTGTATTTCCAAATTCTCCCGAGTGGTGCCCGACTTTACA
>NW_015151264.1:6589-8033 GCF_000732505.1 Cyprinodon variegatus | reverse complement strand
ATAAAAAACATACTGCCAAAAACAAAATGGATCCTTGGATCTGTGGATTTAAACTAAATGCTGCATTTATGCCAGGAAGGTGCTTTTGTGAGCAGGTCTCTGCTCCCTAAGGGGATTGGTTAAATTTAGAGAGTGAATTTCATTCCACTGTACTTGTGACAGTGTAATTACAATAAAACGCTGGAAAAATAAAATAAAATAAATGAGAAGAGGAGACACTGCGAGAGCAGCACAGCAGCCACCAAACCAAAGAAACTCTAAATCTGCCTTTTTTTATTTAGGGGATAAGTCTACTGGTCCTAAACAGTCAGAATTGTTTTAGTTCCAACTCGCTGAGTTATGCTCACAAAGAGCTTTTCTTTTCCACTGAAATTACCGGGTTAACTTAGGTTTTTCAAAAACGGGTCGACCCGCTAACTATCAGCATTTGGTTCCCTTCACATTTGCAAAAAAAACTGCATGTCTGGTGACATCATCATGCTGGGTTAGTGCTGATGATGTCACCAGTGTGCCTGAAATCAAGAAAGTGAACAATAGAGACCAACATGTAAGGAAGCCTGGGCGAAATAACCAGAGCTGTGCCATGTTTACTGAATTTAAACAGAATTTATTCGACTTGTTAGATCAGAAGCGAATGGCGCGGAGTGTTGATGTCCTTATGTTGTGTTCAATGGTGACCCGTAATTGAGCGGGTCAACTGGTGGTGTTCCCACAGCATGGTGATCGGAGCCAAGGCTATTTTAATTAGTGTTGCACCGATGCCGTTTTTTGGCCCTGATACCTGGCTGTGCAGTATCGGCCGATACCGATACCATAATAATGTAAAATAATTGCCATCATGGCTTTGTCAAGCTGCTGCCTACAGTACCTTTGTGAAGCAGGAAAAAATCTAATACAAAGTGAATCCAGTAGAACCTTTTATTGCCTACCTGGAGTGGGTGACAATAGTTAAATAAAGTTACGGCTCTCAAAATGGTATCGGTGCCCTATTTGTTGGTACTTGCTGATACCGATACCACCATTTTAGGGCAGTATCGGGGCCCCATCCGATACTGGTATCGGTGCAACACTAATTTTAATGCGGGTCGCCTGCTGAGTCGATTGACCTGATTGGACAGATGAGCTGTTCCCACGGCCACTAAAAGCCAATGATTCCCGGGTTTAAACTGTTTTTTTTTTTAAAGTCATTATGAAAGGCTTTAAATGTTTGGAATATTTTTCTCAAAGAAATGCCGCTTTCTGTTTTGCCTGTTGGGTATTCGGGAAAAGTCTCAGATAAGATGCATTGTTAATGATGGAGTCAGTAATTGGAAAAAAAGACACTGAGGAAATTTCAAAAATGGAGAGAATGTATGTTAAAAACAGTGAAACTGATGCTGCCATGCCAGACAGCTCAGCACCTCTAAACCTCTGATCCTAGAATGGCTCCTGGTCAGGACCTGAA
>NW_015151264.1:0-1231 GCF_000732505.1 Cyprinodon variegatus | reverse complement strand
CCCCTGCAATGGCATTGCGCCCCCCCTAGGGGGCGCGCCCCACACTTTGGGAACCACTGCTTTAGACTGTGCATTAATGTACTGCAGGAGGCCTGGAGATGCTACGTTGGTGTAGCTTCTAGGTCCTGAACGGGGGAGGGTCAGTGTAACGGGGGTTTCTGGGCCTTGTTGATAAGGCTGGTAGCAGATGGGAAGAAATTGTTCTTTTGGTGTGAGGTTTTGGTCCTGATGGACTGCAGCCTCCTGCCAGAGGGAAGTGATTGAAATTATTTGTGGCTGGGGGACGAGGGATCAGCCACAATATTTATATATATTTGATGTCCAATATTCCGTTATTGTCTTTTGAAAGGAGTGTGAATTAATTTCAGGTAACTTTAGGAACGTTTTCACTGTAAAAAAAAAAAAAAAAAATGTCAATTTTTGTTTGTAAGAGTTTAAGGCCTCTAACTCAGGCGGTTGCTTCTGGTACCAATCAACCAGACCGTGATCAGTTAGCTTGAAAGATCAGATGTCTGTTCCGATTCAATCAAAAGATTTTTATATTTAAATGACTTGTTGGTTTCAGAGTCCGGTTTTGCTTCAGCTTAAACATTTCACATATGTCCTCACACTTTATTGTACCTCTTATACTATATCCACTGGTTGTGCTGTTCTTTTTACAGCTCTTTGCAGGTGATGAAGCAGACTGAAGAGGTTTTATTGTTATCTCCCTTTTAAGCTCCTCTTTCTTTCATCTTTTCTCCTTTTTCCTGTTTTTCCTTTCCTGTTCTGCTTACATTGCAGTGTCCATATAATCTGTAAAACTCCCTGCATGAATTATAATAAAGCTACTTACATGCATAAATCAAGCGAAACACTATGGCGATAGCCGCACTGCTCCACTTGTGAAAGTAAAATCTGTTGGGCTCTTTTTGGCATCAAGACAACTATTCTTATTGCCACATCGCCAGAGAGGGCGCTGTTAAAAAAAGAAACATTTACACAAAAATTTTCCTTTTTTATTAATAAGAGTTTAAGGCCTCAAACTCAGGTGGTTGCTTCTGGTAACAATCAACCAGACCGTGACGTTTGCTTCAGCTTAAATATTTAATATGGCCTCACATTTTCCCCCAAGCACCGTGTGATATACTGCAGACCAAGGGATGTATGAATCTGAGCTCAATAGGTCTTGTAGCACTAAGCAACTCTAAACCGCTGACATCTCTACCACCATCCTTCACAGTTGGAAATT
>NW_015151263.1:378892-380405 GCF_000732505.1 Cyprinodon variegatus | reverse complement strand
AGGAATTGAATATAACAGTTGTTCACCACAGCTGCTATTATAAAGGACAATTTTAATTGCATCAAGCCTTAAACTTAGAACTTCCCCTAGGCTTTTAATTGACTTTTAAACCACTCTTCCCCTTTTATTTCTTTACTATAACTTTTTTCAACAGTGTTTAGTGTCTGCTTAGTTATTAGGTATAATACTGTGTGATTGTAGCTAATGTATTGATTGGATTCAATTCTTTCAGTAGCATCCAAATGAACAGAGACATATTTAGTTTATTGGTGACTAATAATGTTGCTAATAAACCTAAATTACTAAATTGGTGAAAGACAACTGGATTTTTAACGCACTAAGGTTTATATCATTGCATTGGCTTTTATTTGTTTATGCTTTACAATAAAAGAAAAAGGAAAAAAATTAAAAAGAAAAAGTTTTGAAGAGTTCGGTTTTCATTATTTTCCTGCTTTGTTTGTCAACTGTAACGGTTGCTAAGCGACAGAGCCTACGGCGGTAAAAGGCCACAACAGAGTCCGTCACACCTTCATTTAGGCCAGGAATCCGTCTACGTGATACGTGACGTCACGTTCAAAGAGGATCCCCACCCGTCTGAGTTTCAGCGCGGCAGCAAACAATCAGGAAGAAGAGAAAAATGACAAGACGGTGATAATTGAACCGCAAAATGCGACCCGCTGTTATAATCAGCTGCTTTCTATTGAACACCATCATTCAGACAGGTGAGAGATGATTTGTTTTTCTTTATTAACTCTTTCTATTTCTTCCTCTATTTTTCAACATAAACATCTAGAAACAGCCGGTGGTTTCGATTTTTTATTTAATTTTTTTTCAATTTTTAATGTTTTTTTTTCTTTTTTAAGCATGATGGGACCCCTGTTTTAGTGGTGCATTAATGTAGTGAAACATGCGTACCAAAATGACCTTTAGTCATAATGTACAACAAGCGCTCTGTATAGAGCAGCTTCCTTCCTGCTATTTTGAAGTTCTGATCTAACTCGATCAGACAAGTTTGGTCACTGAAATTATAGCCGATGGTTACTTAAAAACAATTTGTTACCCTGAAGCCACTTTTTAAATAACAGCAGGAAACAAATAAGAAAGTCTTCATCTTGGAAGACTCAATCTTTATCCAGGCTTTCCAGATGATGTGTAGAAATTTTTGCCTGAATATTTCCTATTATTTGTCATGACTATGTCTTATTTAAGATTTTAATGAATTAATAATTAATTTTCTTTGTACTCAGTCTCAATCTTTATACAGGCTTTCCAGCTACTGACTTAAAAATGTGCAAAAAAATGTCCTCATATTTGTTATGAGGATCTATTTATGGTTTTTATTATTTTCAGGATTTGCTGTGTACTTGATGTTTATAGTGATTTTACGGCACATTTGTTCTGTTTTACTGATGTAAAGCACTTTGATTAACCTTGCTGCTGAAGTGTGCTATACAAATCAGTTTACTTTACGGTAAACTTTACTGTATTACTTTACAGTGTAAAGTAATAGGCC
>NW_015151263.1:370185-376312 GCF_000732505.1 Cyprinodon variegatus | reverse complement strand
AAGCTGATCACCGTTCCTGGAGTTAAAGGAACATCTGATGATGGTGAGGAACTCTGACAGACTCATGTCGAGCTGAATAATCATATTTTAATTTAAATCTCATATCTTTCTTTTTCTTCAGGTTTTGATGTAGAATCTGCTTCAAATAACAGTGCTGTTGGTAAGTTAATGTTCAGGAGTTTTCAGTTTTATAATTAATTTCATTATTATTCATGATTTAGTTAATCATATCAGCATTTTTTCCTGTGTCTCCATAGCATGGTGTATAATCAGTGGATTCATGGTTTGCATCGTTGCTTTTCTCATCATTTTATGGTTCACAAAAAGGGCAGAAAAAAGGTATTTCTTTCACACAGTGTCTGAATTGTCACCTGGATGTTCAACTCAGCAGATTAATGTTTGTGGATTATTGAGATATATATACTTTTTAATTTCACAGGGGGATTGAAGTTGTACAAAGCATGGCACTTGAAGATGCATTGAACACGGAAGCAAAAGATCCAGTGAAAAAGCCATGTGAAGATTCATTGAACACATCATCTATAGATGCATTGGACAGGCTATTTGAAGAATCATTGATCCCGCTACATGAAGATACATGGAGCAAACAATTGTAAGACCTTCTTTACTTTGCTCTTCATTCATAGTAATATTCTCCTTTCTCTTACCTCTACCTTTACTTCTTGCCTCCTTTTTTGTATATTTAGTCCTTAAAATGTAAATCTAGAAAACTTTAAATCATTCACTTGTCAATGCAGCTTCTTCTTCTCTGGTGTGTTCATCAGATTTATCTTACTGTGCAACTTTTAGAGTTTATTATTTTTATATAACTTAACTTTCAACCAAAAAGTTATTGTTTCTTTTATTTTTCAGTGTTGAGGAACCTTCAATAGTAGAAACACGTATAGAAAGCATAGTGACACCACGATGCAGACAGCGGCAGTCAGAAGTAAAACCAGCAGGAGGGTCTGAACAAACTAACCCACCAGTCTGCAGTGGAAGAGATGAAGCAGCCGACCTGAGATCAAAGGATGTGGAACATGAAAAACTATTGTGAGGTTATGATGAAATAATTTATAATAATCTCAATGAGATGCTTGATTTAGTCGGTTTACAAATATGTATTTATTCCAAACTAAAGCAAAATGTAAAACAGCTCTAGTTCCAGTGGTGTGAAATGGGTAGATGTCCGCTTGCCTGTCATGGTAACTCAATGAATCGGAGCTTGACTGATGATGTTTTTCCTAGTTGTTTCACACATGCTTGATGCTCACTACAGGAATAGTTTGGTTCCTGTAGCTGTTTCTCTTTTAAATAAATCTTAATGTGCTTTCACCCACTTATTTATTTCCATCTCCAATGTTTGGTCAAACTCTCTTGTCTCTTCTTATGCTTTTAATAATTTCATACAGTCATGTTAGGAATATTAAATAGGCATATTTATTTATTCATTTTTCTTTTAGCAATGTTCAGTGAGGCGCTGGGAGTACCTATTAAAGTCTGATTGTACTAAATTAACTTGTCTTCTGTATGTGTTCTGAGTTGTTTTTGTAGTTTATTTAATTTAAGTGTTGAGATGCCCATTTTCCAAACTAAAAAAAAACATATTTACCTGCAGGTATCAATTAAGTTACCTTCAACCTTAAATGACAATGGGATGCCCACCTCCCTCCACTGGAAATGGCCACACAGTGACACCCCATGTATATTACCATAGCTCTGTGGTGTAGGTGAACATGAAATGAAACATTTGGCCCTTTCTTAAAATCATTTTATATATTCAAGACTGTTTCAAAGAGGACATTTCCTTATGGAATGAATGACATATATATTCTTTTTACTAACTTGTGGTTGTCTGTCAGTGTGATTAAAATGCAGCAAACCACTTTTGAATGCATGTGTTTCCTTCTCCATTAGGCTGCCATTACATCCACCATCAAATTCCAGTGAGTCTATATTAATGCAGACCTACAGTCGCCTAGATGTGTGGAGCTAAAGGAGATCCCTCAGCTTGTGGATATTTGCCACATTTCAGGCATTCAGTGGAAGATTTAGTTTAATGAATCGTATCTTAAACAGCATCCAGAAAGCTCTTAAAGTGGCATATTTGGACAACTATCTACCATTTGGGAAGTGAAAAAGAGAAATGAAAAATAGAACTTAAGTCAGATTTGTGTTTTTTTTTGTGATTTTTAGCTATTTTTATTATTCATAGGTATTAATAATGAGATGCTTTAACTATTATACAATTTATATTTTTAGAGATGCAAAACACCCTGTGTAATTAAAGCGGTAAACAAAGGAGACAAAGACTTACCGTAACAAACTATTATTTATGCAGTATCACAAGCAAAAAAGGTCTTGAAATCTAAGCAAAAGTTATTTATGTGCTAAACTAATTCTATTTTTACCATTTCAAATAAAAATATGAAAAAAGTATTTTTTAATTTAGCTGCCTTTCTCAAACTGCAAACAAGAAAACGGATTAAATTGAATTTTCTGTATTTTAAAGACGCACATCTTTATATAAACTCTTTTTTTGTCCTTTTTTTTAACCTAGTTTCTGAAATAAAAAAATAATGAGAAAAAAAACACCTTTCTTTCATATTTTGAAATATTGAAATGAAATTGCTGGCAAAATGAGAAAACAAAGAAAATTAGATTTGTCTGCATTCTGGCACTTAAATGCTTCCTGCTGTGACGTCACTGCAGCCAATTGGTAAGATTTAATGTTTTTAACATTATTTAAAGTAACCCCTAACTTTACATTACTCCTCATACAAATTAATCACAATTTCAATTTGTCCATTAAAAAGTGCTTAACATAAAGAATGTGCAACAATATGACCTAGTAGAAATTACACAAAATCTGCTGCTATCAATGAAGTAAATAGGTGATTGACTCATGGGGTTAAAGAAAAATACAACAGTGTTTACATATATTTTTGTAATAAAAACACAAACAAAAAACTTGTTTAACGCTGAATCTTAATCATGTTTGGTTAAACACAATATTTTCATGTTAGCAGGGTAGGAAAAACAATTTAAAATATCTAAATATGATTAAGTAGATGCCCCAAAAAAAACGGTTGCATTATTTTTTTCAGTGTACATTTATTTCTCAGATAAAATGAATCCTCTTATCAATGATCAACAGTTCATTACATGATTTTAGGAGCCTGCCACACTTTTCAGAAATGTTATACTAAAAAAAAATTTTTGAAAACTGATAATTTTCTTCCATTTCAAAGTTGTATAGACGTGCTATATCACATTGTTCTTTCACATAAAGTCCCAATGAAGTACACAAACTTTTGTAAATCTGGTGTGGAAAATCATACGGGGGTGTGAATACTTTTAACATATTTTTTTGGTTTTCCATCGAGCTCTTCCTGTTTTATTTTAATGAACTGTATGAATGACAAACACTTCTGTGTTTTATTTTGATTACTCACAAACTCCACCAACCAAATTATTCTTACAGATGCTTGAAACTTAAAATTTAGACTTTGGATCATCTTTATTGTGCGTTAAATCTGTGAGCTTTATAACTCAGATACCGAAAGTAAGATATGGTTATTAGTTTAATGCTGCTTTTATTCTTGGTTAATGTCAAAATCAAACAGTTTCAGGATGTTTTCTTTAAAATTGGTGGCTGATAAATAATAAGTATTAATCAGATTTTTTTTTTTAAATAGAGATTAATCCTGATGTAGAATTGTTAACCCCTCCCACACCTGTCGGGCCTCCGAAAGCGTTTTAAGTGACTAGTGACATCACCACTGAGCAGAAACCTCCCCTGTCTGAGCTTCAGTGCATGGATGCATGCAGGACAGGAAACATGGCTGGGTGTTAAAAAACAGCTAAATGCAACCTGCTGTTATAATCAGCTGTTTTTTAGTAAACGTCATCCTTCAGACAGGTGAGAGTTAATTTGTCTTGATTGACTGAAGTAGACATTTTTTACTATTGTTAGAAGTTCTCTTCTATTTTTGGTCATTTCTATATATCTATGCAGTGGTTTAGATGCTACATAAGATTTGAGAAAATATGTGTTGTTATACATTAACTGGATGATTTATACAGTAAGGAAGGCTGTTTGCTCACTAAACAAAAGTGTCCTATAATGACTGCATTTACTAACTCCTTGTTTTTAGCCATAATTTGTTCCCTTTGTCTTTTTTGCATTGATGTTTAATGCATATTATTTAACAGCTTTTGAAAAAGTTTACCAACACTATGCTCATTTTTTTGGTGTGGTTTTTTCTACTGTAGTCACACTTTAGAGCTTTTCTTTCTTTCTTCAGCTTCCTTCCTGGTGTGTTGAAGAACTGGTCTAACTGGTTTCTCCTCAGGCAGCTTCGCTAACGCACTCATTTTGTTCTTTAACCCTTTATAGGGCAAGTTAGTGTTTTGTTCACTTGCATATCCCTTACAAATGGAGTCCCCCCCCCGCCCCTCAGTGAGGTCTAGAAGCACAAGATCCAGCAATTCAGCAAAGATCCCGCTACATGGCTGTACAACTTATTTTGGCATTTGACCAATTAGATGAACCCTTGAATGATATACCGTATTTCCTACCGGAAATTAAGTTGTTGAAAAAAAAGGCAAAAAGCTGATTGAAAAGTTAAAAGTAACGTTAAAAAGTTAATACGCCTTGTTAATAATTATATTTAGGTTTTAAAAACTAAAAAATGCAAGTACCAGTTTAGCATTAATGCCTCTCAGGTTATATTGGACCAAAAAAAATGTGTTTCTTTCCCTTTCAGAGTGTTTTTCATTCATTTCTTATAGAAGAACTTTTGTTATTTTTATGTTTTTTCTTTTCGGGCAAGTTGGCATTTCTTGTTGTTACATTGACGTTCATTTTTGCCATCCATATTTTTTGAATGTTACAAAGGTAATAAGGTCTTTTCTTGGATTCCAATGACACTATTGGCTTGAAATTTAGATTTTCAAAGGATTTCAGTGAGTTACCTATAAAGGGTTAACTTGATGATCACTTTAAAATATTAACTTTACTATCCTAAAGACATTTTGTAAGTGATTCATGGGGATACTTTAGGTTTAGTTATATCAGACCAAAGAAGTCTCAAAAACGAGAGGGTTAAACTGTATTATAACCGCTCCCTCTGTTACCTTTGACCTCATTTCAAAGTGGTAAATATTTCACTCTTGTGGATGATTGTATATCTTATCAGCTTCTGGAAGTAAAAACCCAGCTGGTACATTTGCTGTATTCATCTTTAAATCATTTTGAGTTTGGGATTTTCATTCAAACAGAATCAGCATCATGACTCAAGGTTCTATAACTTTTATGACAAATTAAACGTAATCAGATTCACCAAAATCTGTGGTCAGTAATGTTCTAAGTATCAGATTGTGATCAGAAATACATGTCTCCAATTTATTGATGGAGATTAAGTTTTGTGCACCAGTTAAAATCTCAACAGCCCAACTGATTGGTCCGGATTGTGAAGCTGCTTCTTCCTGAAAGGTTTTTCAGGAATTTCCAATAACTAATATCTGTTAAAGCTCTATTTCTCCCCATATGTTTCCTCCAGGTCAGTTTGCTCTAATAGAAACAGAGGAGACTGTGTGGGCAGCAGTAGGTGATCAAGCCTCTCTAAGCTGTCAGCTCACTGAGGATAAAGACGTTCTAAGGATCACCTGGCAGAAAGTCCGCCATGATGAACAGAAGACTCTTGCCTCCTATACAAAGGAATATGGGTACAGAGTAAGACCTGACCTGAAGGACAAGATGGATTTTCTCTGTGAAGATCTTCAGAGCTGCTCCATGGTGATCAGGAAGGTCATGGAGGAGGATGAAGGCTGCTACCAATGTCTGTTTAGCACCTATCCTAGAGGAATCCTGATTGTCAGGACCTGCCTCAGACTCTATGGTGAGGAAAGGAGGCATGCTGCAAAGGTAAAAAAGTTTAATATTATCATCAAAATGATGTTTGTTCTCCTCTCAGAGCTGCATGAACCCATCCTTGATGTCAGCAGATCAGATTTTTCTGCAGAGTCAGTTGTGTCCTGTTCAGCCACAGGTCGACCTGCTCCCACTGTAACACTGACTGTTCTACAGCAGAACCTCAGCTTCTCCCACTACAACAGCAGCAGT
>NW_015151263.1:368369-369849 GCF_000732505.1 Cyprinodon variegatus | reverse complement strand
CATGTGGAGCTGAATGATCAGTTTATGATTTTAATCTTATAGTTTTTTTCTTCAGGTTTTGATGTAGAATCTGCTTCAAATAACAGTGCTGTTGGTAAGTTCATGTTCAGGAGTTTTCAGTTTTATAATTAATTTCATTATTATTCATGATTTAGTTGATCATATCAGCATTTTTTCCTGTTTCTCCATAGCATGGTGTATAATCAGTGGATCCATGGTTTGCATCGTTGCTTTTCTCATCATTTTATGGTTCACAAACAGGGCAGAAAAAAGGTATTTCTTTCACACAGTGTCTGAATTGTCACCTGGATGTTCAACTCAGCAGATTATTGTTTGTGGATTATTGAGATATATATACTTTTTAATTTCACAGGGGGATTAAAGTTGCACCAAGCATGGCACTAGAAGATGCATTGGAAACGGAAGTGAAAGATCCAGTGAAAAAGCCATGTGAAGATTCATTGAACACATCATCTATATATGCATTGGACAGGTTATTTGAAGATACATTGATCCCGCTACATGAAGATACATGGAGCAAATCATTGTAAGACCTTCTTTACTTTGTCCTTCATTCATAGTAATATTCTCCTTTCTCTTACCTCTACCTTTACTTCTTGCCTCCTTTTTGTATATTTAGTCCTTTAAATTTAAATCTAGAAAACTTTAAATCATTCACTTGTCAATGCAGCTTCTTCTTCTCTGATGTGTTCATCAGGTTTATCTTACTGTGCAACTTTTAGAGTTTAATGTTTTTATACAACATAACTTTCAACAAAAAAGTTATTGTTTCTTTTATTTTTCAGTGTTGAGGAACCTTTAATAGTACCTCCACATATAGAAACCATAGTGAAACCACGAAGGAGACTGCAGCAGCCAGGAGTAAAACCAGCAGGATGGTCTGAACAAACTAACCCACCAGTCTGCAGTGGAAGAGATGAAGCAACCGACCTGAGATCAAAGGATGAGGAACATGAAAAACTATTGTGAGGTTATGATGAAATAATTTCTAATCATCTCAATGAGATGCTGGATTTAGTCAGTTTACAAATATGTATTTATTCCAAACAAAAGCAAAATGTAAAAAACATCTAGTTCCAGTGGTGTGAAATGGGTAGATGTCCGCTTGCCTGTTGTCATGGTAACTCATTGAATCGGAGCTTGACTGATGATGTTTTTCGTAGTTGTTTCACACATGCTTGATGCTCACTACAGGAATAGTTTGATTCCTGTAGCTGTTTCTCTTTTAAATAAATTTTAATGCGCTTTTGCCCACTTATTTATTTCCATCTCCAATGTCTCTTATCTCTTAGTATGCTTGTAATTATTTAATACAGTCATGTTAGGAATATTAAATAGGCGTATTTATTTATTCATTTTTCTTTTAACCCTGTTTAGTGAGGCGCTGGGAGTACCTATTAAAGTGTGATTGTACTAAATTAACTTTTCTTCTGTATGTGTTCTGAGTTGTTTTTGTAGT
>NW_015151263.1:365988-367204 GCF_000732505.1 Cyprinodon variegatus | reverse complement strand
ATTTTTAGAGATGCAAAACACCCTGTGTAATTAAAGCGGTAAAGAAAGGAGACAAAGACTTAACAAAGCAGTATTTATGCTGTATCACAAGCTTCAGCACTGGTGCTCATATGAAGAAAGGTCTTGAAGTCTAAGCAAACATTATTTATGTGCTAAACTAATTCTATTTTTATTATTATAAATAAAAATATGAAAAAAGTATTTTTTAATTTAACTGCCTTTCTCACACTGCAAAAGAGAAAATTGATTCAATTGAATTTTCTGTCATTTTCTGTCGCTGAATGTTTGCATTGATGACTGAAAGACATCTTCTGCTTTCATTTATCTGTTTACTACAGTGTGTTGAATTCCTGTTAATGTGTATTTAAAGATATTTTAATTAGTGCAAAAAATTGCAGGAGGGAATATAAAAAAAAAAGTAGTCAACCAAGACTTTCGCGACCCCCATGCAGTGCCTCCACAGACCCCCTAGGGGTTGCGGACCCCCTTGTTGAAGACCTCTGCCCTAGAGTGTAGCACTGTAGATGCCTGGCTGTGTTAGCTGCTGGCTGTAACAACTCGAGCTAGGTAAAACCAATTGTTTTCAGGTTTTTTTTTTCAATACCGAGAAACAGATCTATGTGAAAACTCACTGGATTTCTCCTTTAAGGTGGACATATACAATGGGGAAGTGTCATTTATATTTTTTTAGTTATAAGTTTTTTTGACGTGTTTTATCATTAGACATTAAACGCCCAGCCTGCCATCAGAGTGTTTTCTGAAATGTCCCTGACACTGAGATTTTAGCTCTATTTTGGTTATTTATGGAGTCAAAACACGTGATTTAGCCTTGATTTGCATTTTAACTGTTTATGTTAAAAGAAGGATGGCACTCAGAATGAACAATTCATGGCAATCCCACTTTCAATTGATGTGGAAAAATTTAAAACATTTTATGGGATGTTCTGCACTAAAATGGCACCATATACATTTATAAGGGTCTTAAATGTCATGTGTGGCGTGTTTTATGTTGTTATTGCATTTGTATAGTGCTTATTAATAAATGTTGTTAATGTTTGAAGAAAAGAAGGACGGCCCTCAGAACCAACAATTTATGGCACTTTTACCTTCAATTGATTGTTTGAAAAGGTTTTATGGGATGGTCTGAACTAAAATTGCACATTATACCTTTCTAAGGGTCTTAAATGTCATGTGTGACATGTGTTATCTTGTCATT
>NW_015151263.1:363750-364787 GCF_000732505.1 Cyprinodon variegatus | reverse complement strand
GATTTTTTTTTTAAGCAGTGTCTTTTTTCAAGAGTAGAGTCCTGATTCTAAGTTAGTAGACTATTTTCCACTCTTGTCTGTTTTGCATTTTTATTAAAACTTACAGTAATACTTGCACCTTTAACTGTTTACGGTTTTACTGCTCACTGTGCAATTTCAGGTTGCTATTCATAATTTTGTCCAGTTTATATTGGTTTTGTCCAGTTTTTATTGGTACTTTTACTTGAGTATGATATTTTAGTACTTTTTCCACCTCTGATGATATCTTATCAGCTTCTGCAAGTAAAAACCCTCCTGGCACATTTGCTGTTTTCATCTTTAAATCATTTTGGGTTTGGGATTTTCATTCAAACAGAATAAGCATTATGCTGATCATGACTCAAGGTTTTATTAATTTTATGACAAATTAAACTTAATAAGATTCACCACAATCTGTGGTCAGTAATGTTCTAAGTATCAGATTGTGATCAGCAATACATGTCTCCAATTTATTGATGGAGATTAAGTTTTGTGCACCAGTTAAAATCTCAGAATCCCAACTGATGGGTCCAGATTGTGAAGCTGCTTCTTCCTGAAAGTCTTTTCAGGAATTTACAATAACTAATATCTGTTAAAGCTTTATTTCTCACCATATGTTTCCTCCAGGTCAGTTTGCTCTAATAGAAACAGAGGAGACTGTGTGGGCTGCAGTAGGTGATCAAGCCTCTCTAAGCTGTCAGCTCACTGAGAATAAAGATGTCCTCCAGATCACCTGGCAGAAAGTCCGCCATGATGAACAGAAGAATCTTGCCTCCTATACAAAGGACTATGGTTACAGAGTGAGACCTGACCTGGAGGACAGGATGGATTTTCAGTGTGAAGATCTTCAGAGCTGCTCCATGGTGATCAGGAAGGTGATGGAGGAGGATGAAGGCTGCTACCAATGTCTGTTTAACACCTATCCTAGAGGAGCCCTGATAGGCAGAACCTGCCTCAGACTCTATGGTGAGGAAAGGAGACAGGCTGCAATGGCAAAAAAGTTTAATTTTACTTATCAA
>NW_015151263.1:356582-359573 GCF_000732505.1 Cyprinodon variegatus | reverse complement strand
AGCAACGGTACAGTCACCGTCACCACCACAGCTCTGCTGTCAGCTTCCAGCAGCACACAGGTTGGATGTTCAGTGTCAGTGCTCTCTGCTGCTCCCAGAGAGAAGCTGATCACCGTTCCTGGAGTTAAAGGAACATCTGATGATGGTGAGGAACTCTGACAGAATCATGTGGAGCTGAATGATCAGTTTGTCATTTTAATCTTATAGTTTTTTCTTCAGGTTTTGATGTAGAATCTGCTTCAAATAACAGTGCTGTTGGTAAGTTCATGTTAAGAACTTTTCAGTTCTATTGTTTATTCTGTTCAGTTGATCATATCAGCATTTTTTCCTGTTTCTCCATAGCATGGTGTATATTCAGTGGATCCATGGTTTGCATTGTTGCTTTTCTCATCATTTTATGGTTCACAAAAAGGGCAGAAAAAAGGTATTTCTCTCACACAGTGTCTGAATTGTCACCTGGATGTTCAACTCAGCAGATTATTGTTTGTGAATTATTGAGATATATATACTTTTTAATTTCACAGGAGGATTAAAGTTGCACCAAGCATGGCACTTGAAGATGCATTGAACACGGAAGCGAAAGATCCAGGGAAAAAGCCATGTGAAGATTCATTGAACACACCATCTATAGATGCATTGGACAGGCTATTTGAAGATAAATTGATCCTGCTACATGAAGATACATGGAGCAAACCATTGTAAGACCTTCTTTACTTTGTTCATCTTTCATAGTAATATTCTCCTTTCTCTTACCTCTACCTTTACATCTTGCCTCCTTTTTGTATATTTAGTGCTTTAAATTTAAATCTAGAAAACTTTAAATCATTCACTTGTCAATGCAGCTTCTTCTTCTGTGTTCATCAGGTTTATCTTACTGTGCAACTTTTAGAGTTTAATGTTTTTATACAAAATAACTTTCAACAAAAAAATTATTGTTTCTTTTATTTTTCAGGGTTGAGGAACCTCTGATAGTACCCACAAGTATAGAAACCATAGTGAGAGTACGATGCAGACTGCGGCAGTTACGAGGAAAACCAGGATGGTCTGGATTGTCTGAACAAACCAACCCACCAGTCTATAGTGGAAGAGATGAAGCAGCCGACCTGATGGCAAAGGATGAGGAACATAAAAAACTATTGTGAGGTTATGATAAAATAATTTATAATAATCTCAATGCAATGCTGGATTTAGTTGATTTATTTCTTTAACCCTTAAGTTTACAAATATGCATTTATTTCAAATGAAAACAGTTTAAAAGTAATGAACAACTTTGTCTTTGTCTTAACCTTTTTAAAAAATAAAAATCTTGTTGCTTGAATTAATTCGGAATTTTGCAAAGTCGTTTCTTTTCTTTGTGCTTTATCTATGCTGCAATTCAATGTAAATTTCAATTCCACCTAAAATATAGGGTTTGTAGATTTTCTTTATTAATAATTTATATATATATATGTGTGTGTGTGTGTGTAATGGGTGTGTGTGTGTGTGTGTGTGTGTGTGTGTGTGTGTGTGTGTGTGTGTGTGTGTGTGTGTGAATAGTTTTTACTTCATCTTGTAATACAGTTCATTTATTTTGTTCATTCGTTTTTTTTTTTATACAATTTCATACTAATGTTGATCATTGTTGTGATACTAACTGATAGTTGAATATTATTTAACTACAATTACTCTTTTTCTATTTAGAGCAACTTGGATATAAATACTTGACCTAGAAGAAATAAATGATCAATGTCAATAAATAATGTTCCCTCATGGAAGACTATAAATAGATTGCTTAGTAGATGCATTGTTGGCAGATTTAACACAACCTGTACAGTAGTAAAACCTGGGGTAGAACAAGAGGAATCAGCACCACTTATGATAAAAGCTGAGAGGAAGTGCAAAGAACAACTCGCCTCAAACTTTTCTGAATAATTAAAATAGCTGGAAGAGAACAGTGACTGGTTTCTGCTCCAAAATGTTTTTTTTTCTTTAATAAATATCCTGTTACAAGATAATAATTTTTGGTTTGAGGATATTAAAGAGTATTCTTAGAACTTGCAGGCATTTTAATGTAACTTTTCTCTTTTAAATTATATGTATTTTACTCAACTTTTCCACTTTCTAATAGATCTACTATTGCAGGAGTTTGTTGTTGTGGTCAGGTACATGTGCGTGACTGAAAATAAGTCAAAAATTTCCCCCCAAAAAAGGTGAAATGTTGGTAAAGACACAGCAGGTTTTAATTATAAGAAACAAATTCAGACATAAAAGGTGACTAAATTGTTTTTATTAGTTATTAACAAAAACAAACAAACCCAAAAAATGGAATAAAAGGTTATTTAGATGACACAAAGATGGAAAGGGAGTGACTTAAGAAGAGAAAGAGATGGAAGAGAGGGAGGAGAGAAAAGAGCAAAAATTTACCAGTAAAATAAACAACACAGGAGTGAAACAGAAGTCTGCTTCAACACCTTCATAGGATAAGAGGAAAAGAAAACAGAACAAAACAACAGCAAAGAGAAAAAAGACAACTACAGTATACCTCAAACTAATGTCAAGAGATTGTTGGTTTATGCTGTTTTAATAATATTTGTAGTCTGAAAATAGTTGTTTTAGCTTATTTGGCCCCAATAGAAACAAAGGGAGACTGTGTGGGCAGCAGTGGGAGGTCAAGCCTCTCTAAGCTGTCAGCTCACTGAGGATAAAGATGTCCTCCAGATCACCTGGCAGAAAGTCTTTCTTGATGGACAGAAGAATCTCGCCACCTACACCAAGAAATATGGTTACAGCCCGAGAGTTGGTCTGATAGAGAAGATGGATTTTCAGTGTGAAGATCTTCAGAGCTGCTCCATGGTGATCAGGAAGGTGATGGAGGAGGATGAAGGCTGCTATCAATGTCTGTTTAACACCTATCCTAGAGCAATCCTGATAGGCAGGACCTCCGTCAGACTCTAGGGTGAGTAAAGGAGACATGCTGTGGAGCATCTGAAGGAGATGGTTAATCATCAATGA
>NW_015151263.1:348937-355763 GCF_000732505.1 Cyprinodon variegatus | reverse complement strand
CACTTTTGCAGATGCTACTGCTGCAAAGACAGATCTGTCTCACATAAAGCTTGCTATTTAATAGTCAGGTCAGCCCACTTTGAATGCAAGTAAGACAAATATTGGTGTTGCATTCCCCACACACCCCACAACACCTATGCATGCCACAGATTTAGATAAAAAAAAGAAAAAAAAACATAAATTTCCTTCATCATCTTTTGTTTTTGTGGTTGTAATAGTATGAAATGTATATATGCTGTAAGAGAAATAACCTGCTTCTACTAAGAAACTATTTCAGCCATCAGCCTTTTAAAATATCAGCAAATATTAAGCAACAAGACCTGATTTAGCTTTATTTAGTTAGTTTAAATTTAAAACAATTACCTGAATTAACTTACTTTTAATGAAGATTCCCGGCAGGATAAAGAAAAACAGCCCAGCCGAGTTCCCCATGCTTCCAATGTTTGAATGTGAATAAGATGCATAAACCAGAAAGGGAGGCATGCCTGTAGAAAAATATCACAGGCTCTAAGGTATAAATAGATAAATATACTTGTCATTTAACATCGGAATACCACCTTTCAGCTCAGTATATCCCGCCTAAAGTTCAAATCACTTGGGTTGCACTTCACTATGATTGGACTATATGTTTTTATAACCCTCACTTCAAAGGTACCGAAAGAGAAAGACAGGGCGCAGACATAGAAAGTGACGTCCAATAAAAACAGAGGTCAGTTATTGGAATTTGCTCTAAGACCTTTGAACCAGGAGGAAAGAAAATCACAATTTCCTTCTCCTGAACAGACAAAAGCGCCATGTGAACAAGAGTATTTTCAAATACAACTTATTATAAGATATAAACAGGGACAATGTAATCTGTCCAATCAGATGAAGAATTGGAAAGGAAAATATGGCCTATATGATACACATTACTCACTGCTAACTGGATCAGACAGGTTTATTTTCACTGAATTTATAGCTGATGGTTACCAAAAACTATTTGTTTCTCTGAAGCCACTTTTTAAATAACAGCAGGCAACAAATAAGAAAGCCTTCATATTGGAAGACTCAATCTTTATCCAGGCTTTCCAGCTGATGTTTTGCATTAATATTGAAATTTGCATTAATATTTTGTCATATTTTTCATGACCATGCTATATTTAAGATTTTAATGATTTTCTGTGTGTGTGATTAATGTTTACAATCTTTTTACTGCACATTTCTTCTGCTTTAATGATGTAAAGCACTTTGAATTGCTTATTGCTGTAGTGTGCTCTACAAATCGATTTACTTTACTGTAAATCAGGGGTCACCAAGCTTTTTAAGGTTGAGGGCTACTTCATGAGTTGTTCTTTTTTCAGTAGATGCCGAGGGCCCCCCATGTGGCTCCTTGGTGCCCATGGGCACTGCGTTGGTGACCCCTGCTGGAAAGTAATTATAGGCCTAATTGAAGTTACTGAGTCTATTATTTAGCAAAACGTAACATGACTCTGTCATCTCTGTTGGGATGCCATTCTCGGAGTTGGAAGCTTCTTCCTCCAAATGCACAGATGGTCATAGCACCAAAACACTTTACTTTTTTCAGACCTAAAGGACGTGCATAACAAATGAATGACTGTGTTTGTTCCAACATGTTTTTTGCAAACTGTAATCTGACTTTTCTCTCTCTGAGTTACCTTTGACCCCTTTTCTTTAGAGAACATGCTTTTTTACAAAAGCTGAGAGGAGAGTTTGATTTTCTGCCTTAGTAAATAAATTTGGTACCTAGTCTTTTAATTGCACAGAATCAGCATAATGTCATCACTGAATGAAACTACAAATAAAAAAAATCTAAATCTGTGATGAGTGGTGTAGGGCTGTTATTAGTTTGAACACAGCTGCAGAGAAAAAAAAATGCTTGACCAAATCCAAGTTGTAAAACTTTTATGATTAAAGCTGAGAGGAAGTGCAAAGAACAACTCGCCTCAAACTTTTCTGAATAATTAAAATAGCTGGAAGAGAATAGTGACTGGTGAATAGTGCTCCAATTTTTTTTTTCTTTAATAAATATCCTGATACAAGACAATAATTGTTGGTTAGAGGATATTAAAGGATATTCATAAAACTTGCAGACATTTTAATGTAACTTTTTTATTTTACATTATATGTATTTCACTCAAATTTTCCACTTTCTAAATGGATCTAGTATTGCAGGAGTTTGTTGTTATGGTCAGGTACATGTGCCTGACAATAAGTCAAAAATCTTCAAAAAAAAAAGGTCAAATGTTGGTAAAGACATAGCAGGGTTTAGTTATAAGAAACAAATTCAGGCATTAAAGGTGACGAAAACATTGTAATCCATACTGTAAACCTGTATATTATCAAAAACCTAAGGAGTTATAAGCTTTTGAGCAATAAAGAAGAACGATTTGGTGGTCGTTTGGCTGGGTTTTTAACAGCTCTGACAGTTGATAACAATTTAATCACTTTTTTATGCAAAAATGAGAGGAATTTTTCATCCTTTATTGATCTTATAGATTCTAAAGCAATTTTAGACCAGTCCTCAAGCAAAACCCTAAACTGGAAATATTCTCAAATATAATAAATTCCCTTTAAATATAAAAACATGTGCAGTTCAAATTCATTACATTATTAATAAACTATATGTGTTAATCCGTCAAAAAGCTATTTTGATAGAAACCTACTGGCCACTGTGTTGTTTTTAAGCAGATACAATGTTTAAGTAATTTATGAACATTTATGACAGAAAATGAACCTGCTGAAGCTACGCATCCCTTAAACAGTTAAATCCCATACGTGGAGGACGCCTTAGCATCCAGAGTCACAGTCTTCCTATTGTTGTACATAAATAAGTAAATTAGTTCCACAAAAAATATCTTCCCTATAGGAATATGGTTTAAAAAAAAGATCCATTGCCACAGACATGTTTGGAGTGAGTATTCTTATAAAGGAAAATGGATGAGATTCAGCAGCAGCCAAATCATATTTTTATGGCGAGAAGGTACTTTGGTATATTGTTTTTATTTATTTTTTTATTTCTTCAGATAGCTTTGTCAAAAAAAAAAAATTAAATGTTAGAACTGTAAATTTACAGTCATTTGTTTATATTACTGTTTTTATATTTATTCATTTATTTACTATTTTTCAAGGCTGCACTTAAAAAAAAAGAAAGGAAATTGTCCAAAGAGCTGTTCTAAATGAAAGGTATTTTTGTTTTACACTTGTGTAAACAAAATGACAAATCTGAATCTAATATATATATATATATATATATATATATATATATATATATAAAAATCTAATTGTCAATTATGAGTTGAGACGCAGTTACAGACTGTGGCCACCAAGTGTCGCTGTTTCTCTGGTTGCGTTAAAGCAGCTCCCAGTTAAATGAGTGAACTGAGCGCTTCATTTCTTCATTTGAGCGCTGAACGGGGAGCGGAGAGCATCAGGGAGATACCGTTTGCTTTAAAAGGAGAACTATATCTGCTTTTACAAGGTGAGTTTAATGATTTCAACCTTTAAAACCAATGAATTTAAAGTTTAATGCCCGTTAACACTAGTTTAAAGTGAAACTACATAGTTTAGCGACTTCAAAAGTTGAAACTAATTAAACGCACCTGCTTAGGTGATGGTCAGCGGAACACCGGTGACGTATAAAGGGCTGGGGAAATATTACCATTTTTTCTCTATAGTTATACTTTATTCACTTAAATTGTATTTTATTTCCTGAAGGGGGAAAAAAACTATCGCTCGCCAATAATGTTCATGTTATTAGTACCTTTTTATTTAAGCTTTACAAATTTTTTTTTGTTTGTTTTGAAAATAGGTTTTGGGAACAAAAAATGTTGAATTGTGGTGTAAATATAAGGTTAAATTGTTTTTTTTTTTTTTAAACGAATATTCTTGTAAATACGTCAAAAAAATCCTTTTGAAACACCTGAAACCATCTGGAAAAACATCTGGATAATAAGTTGACTACCGGTACATTAAATTTAAAAAACTCTTTTTTTTTTTTTTTTTTTTTTTTTTTTTTTTTTTTTTTTTTTTTGTCTACTTTTGCCCCCAATAGGCCTCAAAACGCTAAAAAAAAAAAAAATCCCTTAAAAGTCATCCTCTACAATCATTTCCAATAATTCTACAATGGTTTTCATTGGGCCCCTGGCAGCTGATTGGAAGGGTCAGATTGGTTCCTTTAAAGCTGTGAACAGAGGAGGTTTTGTAGCACTAATGCTTCCCAACAGGGAGCAGGATCCTTGTTTGAAGCCATTAAAAACTACTATTAAGCTGTGACTCTGGACCTGGTCTGGCTACATCCTTCAGGTTTTTACTGGCAGCTTACTGGGCTTACAAACACACCCTCCATCAGGCTGTGATTAATGTCTCACCACCCTGTATTTCCTCATCTCTGCCTCTGTAATTTCTTCTATGCATCGATTTTGAAACCCCAGCCTTTGATGCTGTCTAGACTGTTGAGGTGGCTGCTTGTTTTGAGCTTTTGGGTAATTATGGGTTAACCAAACCCGGGCGCCTGCTGAGGATTCACATGTTAAACCTCCATTAGACCCCAGGTGATGATCCTCATCGCCGTGGTAACGTGGAAGCATCTCTAACAACAACTAAAGTGAAAGAGTAAAGAAGAAGCTGTTGTCTTTTATTATACAGAAGGTGGATGTTTTATTAGAGGCAGCTGAAAATATTCTGCTTAAAGTGACGAAACTGGACCTCTGCCCCACAGCCTGTTTCATGTGATCCGTTAGCTTTTTGTTGATGGTCACAGCTGAGTCGAGGTCTACCACACAGAGTTAGGCTGTGGTTGTGGCTCACTGACTGTTTGTGTTTTGCAGCTGCAGAATAGATGTGAAACTGACTGGGTCAGGCGTGTGAACTGGTGAGATGTGTGGACCGGGCCTCCCGCTGTGTCTGCTGTGGATCATAGGAGCAACCACACAAGGTATGCTTCATTTATAAGGACTGCCGCTGCTTTAATTGGACAATTTCACCAACAGTGCAGCTCTCTGCTGATGTGGGATAAGGTCTATATCTTTGTGCAAGTGTTTTAAACCCCTTCTGTGTTTTTCTTTCTTTCATTTAAATCCTTTGAAGTGCTTTTGATGGATCACAGAGCAGCGGATGGTATAATATATAACTGCTAGTTGAAAATTAGGAGTTTCATCATGTAGGACTTTGTTTCCACATGTTTAGCCTATTATAGAGCAATTATAGCATAATTTAAATAGAAATTTTTGAACAAAAACTTGCTTTTTTTTGCTGCAACATAACCCTCAGAATATTCTTTTTAAACTTCCAGTAGCTAACATATCACATGCAGTAGGGCACATTAAATTACTGGCGGTTTTCTATGAAGCTGCTATATAACAGGTTGACCTTGCAGACCACGTTTAATCTCTGTTTTGACTCGCTGGCTGCAGGGTGGCGTTTATTTCCTCGTTATCTTAAATAATAACTCAGACAATAAAGGGTTAACAGGAACTTCAAAGTAAACATTTGGGAATGAAATTATCATCACATCTCTGCAGTACTTTTATATATGTCAGAGATTTCCTTAATTTGACTTTTTGGATTGTTGAAACTCATGGATATGATGCAGATGAGCAGTTTAAGGACCCTTTACACAGAGAAATTAATATTTTTGCTAATAGAAAGCTTCGTATTTCCAGTTGAACATGGTAGTAACCAGACCTCAAACTCTGTGCCTTTCACCTTGCTCTGTCTGTAATCTTGTTAAAGATCTACTGATCGGATATTCAGCCAATAAAATATCAGAATATATCGATCTGCCTCTAAACTGTCTGATATTGGAGAACTCATAGCAACACTTTTCTTCTATCTGCTTTGTTTAAAGTTTATGTAATTCTTAGGTGAATAACAAAGCGGTCAGGTTTTCTCATAGCTCATAAGTTTGCTTTTTGAATCATATCACTTGATCAAACCTGTCATTCTATGCGTTAAAATAAGTAATAGAAGGATGTATGATTCATGCTGACATGGTGGATAAGTATCTGTATCAGTCAACACTCAAAGTTGCGATATTCTATCACAAATAAAATAAATGGCATCAGCACATCCCTCATTCTTATGGGTTTTTTGCTGGAAAAAAGACCTAAAAACATTTTCTAAAAAGGGAGGAAACTGTAAATCCTATTGAGGCCCAAATCTGAAAACCTTTTTGTTCAACCTGCAACTTACTGTTTTTAACTTTTGTTCTTTGATGATGTTGAAGTTTAATTTTAGGTATAAATGATGTATCGCCATCTATGTGGAAATCTATGTGGGCCAATTTAGGGATTTTTTTAAGTATATCTAAATAAGTAAAACCAGGTAGATATTAACAACCAGTGTTTATTTCCATAAACTTGCTGTTTTGAGCTCAGAAGGGGGAAGAAATGAGCGCTGTGTTGTCTGTTTAGTTGGTCTTTCATGATGTCCAAACTGTAGGGAGGTGTATCAACTATGTTAACCCTGGATATTAACATCGGCCCATATTTTCATATCGGTGCATTACTAGGTTATTTCATAATGAACGACATAGGTCTTCAATTGTTCTTGGATAGAAAAAAAGAAATTTTTTTATTTAAAATCAGCTTTACTCTCAAGACAAAAGTTGATGATTCCTCTTTGAAGCAAATTTCTTTTTGCTGTTAGTTTTAGGAAAATTGCTGAGGAAAAAAAAGGAAATTTTTTCAAGCCTATATGTTTACATGGAAACCAAATTGGGACCTTTACTCAAAGTTTGCTAATCCAAGCATTCACATCTAAGTTATACGGAAAATAGCTTATTTTCTGATGTTTATGAGCAGCAGGGGATTAATTTTAGAATTTGTAC
>NW_015151263.1:343621-348290 GCF_000732505.1 Cyprinodon variegatus | reverse complement strand
TTTAACTAACCTATTTACTGAAATAAATCAGTTTTTCATCAGTTAAATCAGAAACATCCTTATGGTTTGCTGATATCAAGACATTTCTTCAGACGAGTCGCCTTTCTCTATGTCCAGTATCGGCTAAGGTTGCAGCTCCGGCTAGCCTGACTGCAGAGGCGGGACGTCCTGTCCTCCTCTACTGCAACATCACCACACTACAGGGGGAAAGCGTCCGCCAGGTGCGTTGGCTCAACAATCAATCCGCTCTGCTCCTGGCGTACTCGCTGTCTCCGTCGTTGCGCGTCAGCCACCGAGGAGCAAACGTGGAGCTGGCGGCGGCCGACCACGGCTCCAGCAGCATCAGCATCAAGAAGGTGGGGTCTGATGACGGCGGCTGCTACCGCTGCATCTTTGACGTCTTCCCCACCGGGATGCAGGAAAGCTCCACATGTGTCAACATCACTGGTGAGTGAACAGATGGCTTCTTATCTCTTCTTTAACTGTTATTTCAGAAGAAAATATTGCAGTTCAACCCAAGATTTCAACTTTTGTCCTTTTTTTTTTTTTATTCATCCATTGAAGCCGCTCGGCTTTTTACCCCATTAGAGTCACGGGGTTTGTTTTTCTGAGCTGTGGGAGCTGGAGGATAAAGTTTAAACTCCCAAATCAGCAGAAGACAGAGCCCACCCGCCAAGCTAAACTTCCTGTTATTAAGCATGGAGGCTTTTAATCACATCCAGGCTCCTTAATGTTGCCCCTAAAGCTGCTGTGAAGAAAATGAGATAAAAACTCAGTAAGATAAGTTCTGTTCTTTGCCACATCAGCTAAAGTCCACCTGGAGGGGAACAAGACAGCCGTCAGTGGGAAGCCCGTCAGCCTGTCCTGCTCCTACAGCCTCAGCGACCGGGTTCATCAGGTGATGTGGAAGAAGACCCCCGAGCAGGGCGACACCACCATGGTGGCCTGGAACACCAAGGCCAACCAAGGCATACGGGAAGAGTTCAAAGGTCGGGTCAGGCTGACCCGCACGCTGGGAGAAAGCACACTGACCTTGGCAAAGGTGCGAACAGAAGATGAGGCGTGCTACAGCTGTGAGTTCCACACCTTCCCTGATGGCACCAGGAAGGCCACCACCTGCCTCTCCGTCTACGGTGAGAATTTTTCCAGCTTCAACATTTGATTTTTAGGGTTTTCTTCTGAAAGTTGCCTAAAAGTTCACATTTCTAAGGGTATCATCTAGTTAAAATCTAGGGTGTATAATGGATTTTGGATCAAATAACTCTTTAGAGCAGGGATCAGCAACCCAAACTTTTCAAAGAGCCATGTTGGACCAAAAAATAAATATGTCTTATATAAGCCTTGTGTGGCAAAATAGGCTCCAAGTATATTAGCCCACTATAATAAAAAAAAGGACTATGTCGGCTTAAATATACAATTAGCATTCCTGATTAAATGTTTATCCTGGAGCAAATGTCACATCATGTGACTACTCTGCTCTACAATATTTGTTTAAATTCCATTGCAATATTAATATATTTGGTTTGGTTGCATTGATGGAATTATGGAAACACAATAAAGAGATCAGATTTTTTTGGTGTTTTTATTTTGACGATTTAGGTGAAAAAATGGAGAAAGTTCACATACCTGCATAAGAAGCTACCTGTTCGATCCTGTGTAGTGGAGTTTGGAGATGCAATCCACAAATTTATCTTTGCTCCTCTAATTTAACCAGAAATTCTGCAATCGCACATATTAAGCATGCTTTCCCTAGAAAAGCATTTCGGAATTACTACCGTATTTTTATTATTTGACAACTTCTCATTACAAAGCAAATATGCAGGCAATGCTTCCGATTGATTTAATGAAGGCAAATGATTCTGTTCATTTTAATTTGAATCCTCTGTTCTCATCAACTATCTTCCTTTGTTTTCCTCTTTGGAATCCATGACCCTAAACACACCCACAGCTTTGTTTACATGAGCCACCTGCCTTGCACCGCACTGAAACGAATGTTGCAGGCTACGACGCAAATCTTCCTTTGTTTGACTTTCTGCACACCGTATTAAAAAAAAAAAAAAAAAAAAAGAAAAAAAGAAATCCATCTTTTTCCATTTTCATAAAATTTGTAAAAGGGGAGGCATCAAAGAGCCACATGCGGCTCTGGAGCCGTGGGTTGCTGACCCCTGCTTTAGAGGGATGCTGGAGATGTGCTGGATTAAAAGTTATGACATTTTGGTTGCAATGAAAGTTATTCTTCAGAATCTATAGAGAATTATTAGAAAATTTTGTTTTGCAGCAGATCTAAGGTCATAATTGGTTTTAATTGAGAAAAAAAGGAAAATAAAGTTTATATTTGTAATTAACCCCTTTTACTTTGGTACCTCTAAATTAGATGTTGATACAAATCCCTATTGAGCAAAAGGTCTTATCATAATTGACTTCTAAAAAAATATTAAAGCTTTAAACATCTCTTAGATCTGTTGGGTCCATCATCTGAGCAGGAGAGCTTTAATTGGAGGAGACCAAAAAGGAGGGAGTCTCTAAATAAGCCATGAAGGAGAACCCAAACCTAAAAAAGCAGGCGCCTGCTAACATGAGGCAGATGGACGTTGATTTGAATGTCAAATGCTATTTTATGGCAACAGAGAGACTTTGAACCAGCACCATCCTGTTGTCCCTAAGCTATGACAGGAAGTTAGTGGGGAGGTTAATGGGAAGATGGGTGGAGCTAAAAGCAGAAAAGCTGTCTGAGCTACAACTGAGTGATTTGGACTCAATCTGCTTTTAAATCTCTGTTCCTTTTTAGTCTGACTGAGCTTAGCTGTAAACCCAGTGGAAAATTGCCCTGTTAAGCATGAATTCATGTTGCATGCCACACTTTTCAGATTTTTCTTTGTAAAACATTAGAAACCATCTGGTAACTTTGGCTTCACTCACAATTATATTCTCTCTGATGATGCATCTTTGGATCTAGTTTATAAAATGCTGCTTATAGCTGTCTGAACAGTTTTAACAGTTGCTCTCTCTAAGGTTGAGTTAAAACTCTATAAATCTTCCAGCGTTTTTGCTGTAATCTGCAGAGCTGGCATCTTCTAAATGAGAACTTCTAAACACAATCAGAGCAGAACCTCCAGGTGGTCTGGAAGAAGGAAGGATTTGTGGTCAGAGTTTTCCAAACTGCCTTCTTAGACCCTAAACTTAAACCCAGTTCTTCTCCTCTGCAACTAAGAAAATAATATAGATCTGGAAAAATTTAAAATGCTTATTTTCTTTAAATAACTTAAAACTTAGCAGCTTCCTATTATATTTAAACATATTGAGTAGAATAGATCCAAGGTCTATGGGGTGAAATCCAGGTGCAGAGTTACAAGGAAACTGCAGGATTTAAAAACACAAAGAACCTAATAAAATATGAAATTCGGATCCAGCTAAAAATTATTTAGCTCCTCCCTTTACAGTCCTGTTTATTATCTATTGTTTAAATCTATAAAATCGAGGCCCATTTTCTTACTACTGAGATTTTTTCTCCAAACACATACAGTAGAGTGCTCTGAGGAAATCTGAGTTAAAAAGTCAGGAAAAGGAAGCTCTAAGCAAAAACAGAAGGCCTGAGGTAACTGCTGCTGTAGTCGGTCATTAAACGACTGTTCTGAACTGCTGTAAAGATGGAGTTCGCTTTCCTCCCGCTGAGCGCCGCCTACTTCTCCTCACTGTCCTCTGTTTTCTTTACTCTGATAATGAAGGAGGGGGTAGAATGTGTCACAGAGGGGAGAAAGTTGTGATTTAATTTGGAAACCAGCCCAGAGGATGAGTGGCTCACTGTTTTCCTTGCCATAAAAGCTTCTGTGTTGGTGTTTGTTGTCCTGCTTTGCTCCAGACGAACAAACAGGGACTAAAAGCTGCTCTGCCAACTTTTCTGTCTGGGTTTTGTTTCCAGGGTTGCTTGTCGGAGCGCAAGCTTCCTCTGTTTGCAGGGATGGATGCTGGAGCTATAAAGTTTATCAACTAGCTGATGTGATCTCTGGTCTTTATCCCCAGTTTTACCCAAACCAGAGGTGACCCATGTGACCACATCCTCAGGAATAACAGAGGCTAACTGCACGGCCCAGTCCAGGCCTCCAGCAAACATAGTGTGGGACGCCGGCAGTGATAACAGAACTCTGGGTCCACCCATCATATCCTCTTATGAGCAGGGCGATGGCACCACCATAGTGACCAGCACGCTGCTCTTCCAGTCTGCGGTAACCAGTGGGCGGTCGGTCAGATGCATCGTGCAGCACCAGGGTTTGGACAAAGCCCTCACACTGTCCCTCCAAACAGACGGTGAGCAGTTTATGGAAACGATGCAGACATGACTGTTGCTGCAGGCTCCAGTAGCGTCTCAATGAGGTTTATTCTCTCACACTGCTTTTAACATGTTTAATCCAGGTGTTATGGAGCAACTTGGAAAATATTTTATTCTTATTTTCTCACATGAGAATAAAAATTAATTTGTTTCATTTGGATTGTCTGTGATAAACACAAAGTAGTGTATAACTGTATTTAAAAAATCCCCAAATTTAAAGATGCATATCTTAAAAAGGGAGGTATAGATGACCCTTCACCCCCAGAGTCACTTTATAGATCCAAAATGTGGATTTAGAAGCAAGACTTTTCTTTTTTTATATATATTTTTTTTTTAAGTTTT
>NW_015151263.1:316815-342721 GCF_000732505.1 Cyprinodon variegatus | reverse complement strand
CAGTGTAAAAGTAGCCTAAGTGTTTGCTGTCTGGCTGCATCTACCATTTATGCTGCCAATCTATTAAACTGTTGATTATTACTTTTGATTCATTATTGGATAGATAAAGGTGATCCACAATTTGTACCACATTAAATTCTAACTGTGCCACTTGAGGTTTTTGTTTTATATAGTCTGTATAGTCTGCTTTAATGATTGATTACTATATTAACCAAAAATCAGCAAACCTATAAACAAAGAGCCGTATCAAGTTTTTTTGTCCTTTTTTCAGTTTGCACAAGATGAATACTGATTGAAAACTGAACGATTTACCAGTTTAATTGTTTTAAAGTTATGGAACGCAGCCAGGAATCTCTGCAGCTCCTCCAGAGTGTCCATGTCTGTAGGGTTCTGTTGGATTATACCTTATTCAGATTTTTAAATGATTGGTTGATATTTAGGAAGATTAAATAAAATTGAGCTTAAGGAAAACATTTTCTTCAAGTTTCAGATTTTAATTAGTCCAAAACAAAAAAAAAACAAAAAAAAAAACAACAACAAAAACAGTATTTTTAGAGAAAGTATTTTCTTTTTTTTTTTTTTTTTTTTGCAGCAATGAATCCAACCACCATTATCCTGATCTCGGTGTGTGGTGTGGCAGCTGTTCTCCTCCTGTGTCTGTGTGTGTGTCTCTGCAAGTGCTTCATCTGTACCGACGGTAAGTCTGGGATCCGTTTCACCTCCTTTTCTCCCGTCAACACCTCACACAGCCTCCAATTGTGCCAGCAGGACTGGTGAAGCTCATTTCCCAGAAATCACACCTTGGCTTGGAAATACCTCTCACCTTAATGTAGGTGGAGGGGAATTTTACTCTGATTTAAATTGGTTTCGTTGTTTATGCAGCTGGTAAATATGAAAACCACTGACGTGGAGTGTTTCCTTTATAGTTCAGTAGAAAACTACTATGTTTATAACAGACCAAAAGATATTCACACTTTTTTTTTTTTTGCCACAAGTATTTCTTCTATGTGGCCGTCGGTCATGAGGAGGAAACGCTCAGCAGATATGCAGAGCTTTGTCTCTCTTGTGGCCTGTTCTAGGGGCCAAGTTTTGAGTGGCTGTCAGTGTGTGAGTGTGATGTAGCGGTCCTGTTTCTGCTGGTTACATAAACAGAAAACAGTCTGGTGTTTTATGGGCCACAGTGCCACAAGCCAAGGATCATAGCAGCTCAGCCAGGGTTCTACTCAGACCCTTTTTTATCTTTTGTTTTAGTTTAATGATTAATAGTAAATCCTTTCACTCCAGTGAGGTTGGCTCTAGTTTTATAGCAGGTACTGTAACATCAGTTTCCTATATTTCCTCTAAACTTTGCTGCTTCCATCAACTCTTGCTCGTTATCTGCTGATGGGAACAATACCACGACGCCTGGGTTCAAAGGCAGCCGGGAGGAGTGTGGAAAAGGAAAATGGAAATGTTTGGATTTCCAGCAAAAGTTTTCCATCCCCTTATCATCTGGGCCCTTTCAGATTATTTAACTTTCTCAGTTTCTGTGACACAATGCCTTCCCTTCATTCTTTCCTAATGTGTTATTATGAAGTCCCTCCTTTCTTTTTTTTCATCCTATTTTCCTTCCTTTATTATTTTGTCCCTATTTTTTTCCTCCCTTTCTGTCCAGCCTTCTCTCCTTTTTCTTTCCGTCCTTCTCTCCTTTCCTTCCTTCCCTCCTTTCCTTCCTTGTCACTCCTTATTCTTAGACTTGGACAACTTTATAATAGTTTTGTATACACAGAGTGTATAAATTGATAGTGAATGAGCAGCAGCTTAGCTGTAGGCTTCCATTCTTAACACATATTCTTTTCTCCTTCCTTGCATGCTACCTACCTCCCTACCTTATCACACTGGCGCACCTTTTGTCCTCCTTTCCTTCCTTGTGCCCCACCTAATTTATTTTTTCCCACTTTTCTTTATCTGTTCTTCCTTCCTTCAATGTTTCCTTTCTGTTTTATGTCCTACTGTCTTTCTTCCTCCTCCCAAAAAATAATAATGTGCAACATTTTAAATGTAGAATTGGTAAATTGGTAGATTCAGTTTATTTATATAGCGCCAATCAAACAGTCAAATTGATTGAAAGTTTTCAATCTAAGGAAACCCTGTTGATTGCATCGACTCATTGACTCAAATGCAATCCATTACACTAAGCATGCCTATAGCGACAGTGGAGAGGAAAAGCTCCCTTTTAACAGGAAGAAACTTCCAGCAGAACCAGATAAAAATAGGGAGAGAATCACCAAAGGACACGTATTACCATTTTATTAAACTACTAAGAGGTTCACTGTCTTCAGGTTTCCTGCACAAAGCCCTTGTAGAATTTGACAATTTATTGATCTATGTGAACGTTTAACACTCATATCCACATGGGGGCAAATCAACTTTTTTTTACTGGCACTTGAAAATTTTATATAAGTGGCCATTTTGGATTTAGAAGTTATAAGAAACCTACAAATTTCTACTCCTTCTAAAAGCATATTAACTGTTTTTCTTCTGTCTGGTGTTCTTACCTCGGTCTTATGCATTTAAATTTTATTTTTGTTGTTTTTAACCAGACAGTTCAGCTTCATTTTATGCTTAATGACATGTGGCCTAATTTCAGTAGATGATTAGAGAGAAATGCAAAATAAGCAAAAACATGCATGGATGGAAACCACTTTTGGTTTAATGGCGACTGAAACAGGAAGCATCTCCTTATATGAAACATGTAGGTGTGTGACGCTGCTGACAGATAAGATTGTTGGATCCCTCTAACGGGAATCTGTTGAGTCACCAGATATTTCCTTATCACTGATACTGCAGTCATCAACAGGGATTATTTCTCATCTCGCAAACTCTGCATATCAGCAAAAACGTTAGATTAGTTAAATCAACCAGTTCTTCTGATAATCCATTGATGGCTGTATTACTGTCCTTCATTTTGTCCTTATGAGCTGTTTCAAAATGCGATATCTGTCTTGATCAGTTTACTTTTTAAATGTTTTTGTTACAAGCAATCAGTCATTACTGCTATTAATTTCAATAACATTAACTTATGTGCTTTTGAATCTCCAAGAAGGATGTCAGTTAGTTACATCTTCAAGCTTCTGCACTTCTGACATTTCTTCCTACTTTTATTTCCTAAACTAATTTATAACCACAAACATCTTTGATAATTAATATTATCTGATCACCTCGTTCTGGATGTAAAATTATCCCATTTGTCATTTTTCCTTGCTCTGTTACACATGTCAGGATTTCATTAATCAAAAAACATATGAAAAAGAAAAAGTTGTTATATTTATACATACATCCTTTAGGTTTGGCATTTACTGCTTGAGGCAGGGTAGAGAGAGAAAACCACATTAGTGTGGGTGTAGGCCATGTCTACCTTTAGCAGCATACTGTACCTTTTTTTTTTTCTCAAATTTTTTTTTATATTATGCAAGTGGCTATTAAAAAACAAACATAAGTATGAGTAGGTGAGTAGTTATGAGACTCTCCTCCCTGTTGATGTTGAATATTTGTTCTTTCTGGCTTATTGATTCATGAATTGTGCCAGTGTTGTGAACGTTATTTAAAAAGTAGTTATTTAGTTTCTAGTTACTGTAGCGGGGGAAAAAGGTATTGAACTATTCACCCTAGTTAATAAACGGAGGTTGATGGATTTCACTCAGTCTGCACATTTATTCATGTCTTTGCAAAGAGAGAACAGTTCATCATGCAGCCCTTATGGCACAGCATTCTGCCCTGTTCTGCATGAGCAGTGTTCGTTCCCCCTTACTTACAACAATGGAAAGCAGTCGGAGTCAAAACAAATTACAGACACTTTGGTTAACAGTAACATGTTATGAATAAACCTTGAGATAGAATCTGGATTGTTATGGGAAGAAGCTATGTCTGGTCTACAAATGCCATCCCGCAGAGAATGTCTGGCCTTCAAGGTGAAATGGACTGAGTGAAAACTTTTATAGTGAGTAAATAGGATAAATTAATTTATAATAGAAGAGAAATCTAAATTTTCCAACATTTCCTAGCGTAAAGTAACTGAGTTTTTTTAACTCATTTACTGCACAATTAGAGGAATTCGATACTCCTATAAGGATCTGAAATGTGTAATTTCTACAACTTTCCTGTTAGTTGGAGCTTTAAATACATCTGGAAGTTAAGTTATAAATATAAGAATTCAATATTAAATGAATGAAACTATTAAATAAAAACATGGTATGTTGATCTGCACCACTTTGGGGTGCGTGTGGAACGACATGTGAGCTGCCGAATAATGATGTAAATGTTGATTTCTTTTTTATATATATATAAAATAAAAGAACATTAGAGCAAATTGGATGTTTTAGAACTTTATATTTTTGCACCTTTTAAATGCCTTAACTGCCTATAAAACGGTTGTTTGTCTGAAAATGTATGACTTTTTAGGCATTTAAAAAGTGAATACAGCATAAATGAAAGCGCAACGTGTGGGCAGCCAGCTCTCAGTGTTCAGATGATATGAAGAGCTTCTTTATATTAGAACTGCTTCTAACTCATCCATATAGTCTTTGTTTCTGCATACGATGAAGCTGCAGAAACACTTGGCCTTTGACATCAGTGTGGGGTCAGTCTAATGCGGCGTATCTGTCCTAAATCCTTTCATATTTGGAGGTAAAACTGAGAAATTGTTCTTCCTCTACAGTTAAAGAGGAGTAAAAATAAGCTAAATGGTCTCAAGGTGTTTTTCTATTCAGTAATTTAGCCCCAATCAGCATCGATCTGTTTCCTATCAATTCCAGCTCGGCATCCTCACTGATTTTATCTTCTTTTATAAAACGGGAACTTGATTAACTAATTTAGTTATTCCTGTGAGGTCTTATAACTTTCTCAGACATGAATGATTTTGTTTTGGAAAGGTCTGCTTTACAAAAATGTAAATATTTATCAACCAAAGAAAGACATCTCTATGTTTTTCTCCTCAACGCTTTCCACATGAGGTAAAGTTTTCCTCATTTTCCCAACTGAGCCTCGCCTGAGCAGAATAATAAGTGGCCGCGCTGATTGTCTGGAGCTAACGGCCTGAAGAAAAGACCCCCTTTCTTCATCAAATCCCTTATTCTGGAGAAGACGGACTGGAGGGAGCCTGGGTGAGGGACTTGGGACCCGCCTGAAGTTGAAAGAATGCCCAGTCTGATAACAAGGCCTCATCTCAGCTTTGCCGGGACGCAGACACACACCATCTGTATTCCCACTCCTTGCCTTGGATATACTGGGCACACGGTCTGATGCTCTGATGTGAATCAGACTGTTGTTGGTGGGGAAATGACAGCATATCTCAGGAGTGGTCTATAAAGCATTGGTCACATCCTTTATGACTTTATATCGCACAACCAGTGAGGGCATGTAAGGATTATTCATAGTTGACTTTTTAACACTAAAGGAGCTGGAAAACCTGCTGGAGAAATTTGATTGATCCACAGATGATTTTTCCTTTTATATCAACTTTCCTGGTTTACTATCTCTTTTTCATGTAATCTTTATTTCCTTCTTGGTGTCCTCCATGCCTCTCTTGTTTTTGTTGGAAGTTTGAGTTTTAAAAATTATTATTTCTGCATGGAAAATCTGTAAGAACCCATCTTTTTTATGACTGACCTTTTCTCCATCTAGACATGGGGAAGACCACTTCCTGACATTAAAACCAAGCATCAGTTTGGGGAGGAAAGGACATTTATGTCCCTATGAACATGGCATAGTGTTGGTGCATGAATAGTTCATCTGGATGTTGCAGGTTTACAGAAAACAAGCCATTAAAAAAAAAGACAGAAAAGGTCAAAATGGATCATCAGGCGGCATGTTCAAAACCGATATGAGACAGATTAAAAACAATAAATCCATTCTCACAATGCACTGAAGGCTCAGTTTGAAGGAAGTGCGAATTAGTTGTGATTAATCAGTTGACTTAATCGTTAGAGTAAATGATTCAGAGCAAAAGAACAACTTATTCTGTGAAGAAACCAAGCTGAGACCTAAGAAATGAACATGTATAAACCCTTGTCAGTAAACATACTCTATCGAGAACCCCTGTAGAGGAAGTTTAAGTTTCACCTGCTTCAAATTGGGGGTTAAAAAATGAACTAAAAAACTATAATGGACTGTTTGCTTTCTGATTATTTATTCATAAAAAAATCTATTTAGCAAATGATTTGTTGGTTGCAGCCCTAGATTTTTTTTTTTTCTCTTGACCCACTCTCACCTTTTATAGCACCAACACACATGTCAACATTCATCCATTCATGGCCACAGTGTGTCCATCATCTTTTGTTCAGGCAGAATGTCAAAAAGCTCGAATTACATCAAATGTATTTCTTCCAGCCAGACATTGCAGTTCAATAAGCTTCCCTTGCCATGTGGCCAAATGAGAGATTTGATTCCTAAGAGTTGACAGATCTGCAGTGACAACTTGATTTTCTGTGCTTGTCAACCCAAACCTCTCCGATTTAGTCTCTTGTTTTAGAAGCAATCAGAGGTCCAGTTAGATGCTGGCAATCTGGCCACAGTTTTTTTTTTACTTATTTTTGATTATTTTTTGTTTTTTATTCTGTATGAATCATTTCAGATTCTTCATTATAAGAGATTAGTTTAATGTTTTGACAAATGGCTATAATAACCAGAGCTGTGTGGTGGGCTTTGATCCAACCTGATGTCACTCCACTGGTTTAGTTTGCTTTAATGTTCTTGACATGAATACAGAAATCCAAACCTCCTTGTTGTATTTATTGAAAAAAAGATTCAAGTTTTTATATGTAATCTGAAGTTAGAAACTTTGTTGACATGGAGCCTGCGATCTGCAGAGGAAGCCACTGTGGAGCTTTTTATAGATGTGAGGTCGAACCACAACCCGGCCTCTGATTGTGTGCATTATTCAGGCCTTGCTTTGGCTTCAGATCCCAGCTGGGAAGAGCTGCCATGGCCTGAGGTTGTTCCAGTAAAAACCTGCTGGGTCTATTTGTGGCTGCGTTTCCCTGATCCCTGTGGCCCCTGCAGAAAAAAGGAAGCAGGCCTTGACAAGAACAGTTTTCCACTAAAGATCCTTTAGCTGATGGGTTGCTTCTGTTGCAAAGGAGGAAAGGAGGGGTGGCACCACATCCTGCTCAAATCACAAAAACTCCTCTGACCCTGAATCAAAAGACAGTGCTGCAGACCAGTGACACCTGCTGGTCATTTTGATGCACTGAGCAATCTGTTGATTCATTTTCATAAAGCTGAGTCTAAGAGGTACGATTGCAACTTTATTGTGACTCATGAATGTATTCATTCTGAAATTATCAGTCATATGCTTTCTTTAGATGCTTGTGGGCGTTTTGAGTGGTATCATTTCTTGTATCTTTGCTTTGCTAAAAGAGCCTAAGACATAAATAAAAATATCTGGAAATGAGACATTTATACCATGAGCTCTTTATCATCAACCATCTCCTCCTGTTTTTTATGACAAGGGCCTGTAACTTTAAAATTAGGTCAGAAACTCATCTGATGATTTGCTATGATTGATGGCACTGAGTGAACAAAGCAGTTGGACCATGCCCGTTTAAAATGACTTCCCTGCTGCTCTGTAATTATTGCAACACTGCTTTAAAGCTTGAATCCACTAACAATGATTTGCTGTTTATTGCATTGCTCAAACAATGAACAGAAACTGCTGTGGTCGGGATATTTTCCCCAGTTTCTCAATTACTTGAAACCCTTTGGACTTAGTGGTTTGATGCTTGATCAGTCCACAGTGAGGATTTGGACTCGCACAATATGGAAATCATGTATTTTGAGTTTTCCTTATTAAATATTTCCATAATTAGACTGTCTGTTTATATATGAAACTGTTAAATATAACATATCTCATAGATTCAAAGTAAGTGCAAACGAGTTGTAAGAGTTTAAAATGGGCAATCGGAGTTTGAAGGGCGGTCCTGCAAGTCTGTGACCATAATCTGAAAAGGTCCTGTATCCAGCTTTGCTGGGGGTTTTTTCCCCTCAACGTAAAGTCATAAAGCACTTTATTTTTATTTTTTTTTTAAAGGCAACAGTGAATTCCTTCTCTTTTAACTAAACTAAATTTGTGTGATCATGTAGAGGAAGTGCTTTAAATCTACATTTAGATGCCTGGTTGAGCCTAAACCGCTAATATTTTCTGTGACTCTTCATACGTAGAATGAAGCCAAATGAGTGAAGTACAGTCTCCTGAGTGAATGTTAAAAAATCTTTATTTTGAGGAGTAGCATTATCATTGTAATGTAGCCTGGATTAAGGAAGAAGCTGCGGTTTCCAGCTCGCCTTCATTCTGAATGACCTGATTCAGATTGTTGTAACAGTATGGTCTTATAACATGATGTCGTCTTTAGAGTGTGATTCAAAGTAAACTATTTCGTTTCTGACATTTTAGTCAGCATCTCTATAAGGCTGATTTGGGAATGTTAAACGGTGACTGGCTTGTGGATTTCATAGTTCTTGATGGAGTATGCAGAACTTCTGTCAACCATGTTGCACAACCATAAAAATAAGCAGCTTGAGTTAATCTAAAAAGTATGATATTGGCACAAATTGTCATATTATACTTGGCAAAGCGACTGAAACAGAAACCCTAACTTTATGCCCTATTTGAGTACAGTGACTTTAAGAATCATGATGGAAAATGGGAAGCTTAATGAGAAGAGCATTGTATCAAAGATATGGCCTTGTGGTGCCCCAGAATTAATGGGGCACCCCTTAAAGAATCTAATATGACTGCGGGCCATATCATCAATGTCAAAACGTCATTCCAGAACTAAAGGATTAAAACAAAGAAGCAAACTGACCAGTTTAAAGGGATTAAATTATGTAAAACACTTTTAAAAGTATCTGTTTCTGTGCTGTGGTTTGGCCTAAAATGAAATTTCTTATAAACCTCATGGGTATAAGAAACTAACTACAACTGGTTGGTTACAGTAATTTTTAGTTTAATTCACTCCATGTGTCTTTAAGATATTGTCATGTATTTAAGAGATTTTTTTACTAAAGCGGTGCAAAACGAATCTAAAACCTCAAATGTTGGTATTGAAATGACTTAAAGCTGCACAATTCATTGCCATCTTAAGTCATAGTTCATTGTCTGAAATAGACTTGGTTTCAGCTGAAATCCACTCTGCCACAAGAATGCAGTGACCACAACAGCTGTAACTGGCTTTTTATCCAGTATTGTTGAAACATAACTGCTGCACTCCTTCTTTTTGGAAAGAAAATTATAGAATGGTTTTATTCTAACTAAGCCTTTTAGGGGTATTTGTTACATTTTTTTATGATTCTGCACTGTGGCTTAAGGCAGTTCAGGACACTGAACTAATAATCAAAATAGAAAAAAATGACCTGAAAACACTTTAAATGGTTCCAAGTTAGCAATTTAGCCTTGAGTTCTTGCTGCCTGCAGAGGGACGTTATGCCAAGAGGTTTTAAATCTCCAGATTAAGGATGCTTAATGGTCTCCTTTTGTTGAACGTGAGACTGTAACTAAAATATAAAGTACATTTTATATACTTTGTAACATTATCATTTTAAAGGTTTTCAGACTTCTTCTGCTTTGTGCTTTTTAGGATTTTTAACCAAAATCATTGAAAATAGCTAAATTAAAAGTTGTTCAAGATTCTTTGTAGTTTGTTTTAAAAAAAAATCTGTTTTGTGTTTCCATCCAGACTGATTGGACATTCCACATCCCCGCTAGACTAATGCTACGGCCGAGTTCTGAGCCTGACCCAGATGCTCGGCGCCGTGCAGAAAAGAAGCTGCTTGTTCTGCTCCTCCGACCTGGAAACATTCTGCTGGAGCAGAAACCTGCTTTCCTACAAAGGAAAAAGACCTGAACCATTATTTAATGCTACAAATGACTCCTGCTAATGAAGAACTGCTGAAAGCTGACATTTTCATAGCCCTAAGAGTTTACAGTATATTTGGATTCAGTATATTTAATTCCTCTTTTTTTCATTTTATAAAATCTTCTGTAACTATAAAGATCATTATATTAAACTGACTGCCTTAAATGTGATATTTAGAAATGGTTTACTGCTCTGATATGTTTTATTGAGGCTGTATTTTGTTCAGAGAAATGTGATCATTGCATCTTAAGCTAACGACCCCACTGCCTTCTCTAACGGTTTGTGAATCCTGAGGTATGTGCAACGCACAGGAAATGAGCAGAAATGTCTGAAGGAAAATACTAAGATGACAAAAATATAAATCTCTGCTCTAACTTTAGCTGTGTTTAGTCTCCTGACTGGATAAATACAGCTTAAAGCCACAACTGCTTATTGTCGCTGCTGCCTGGTGGTTTTTGGACACAGACATCCCCACAAAAAGCTCTTCCTTCACCCAGAATGCTTCCATTAGTGGTTGTTGGAGACTCATGCACATTAGAAGAGAACCAGTTTTGACCTTGCAAGTTACGGGAAAGCCAAAAACAGCCAAAACGCCGAGGTGGGATGTGACTGTATGAACCTGAGCTGCATGAGTCATTGTGATGGAGGAGAGAATGGAAGCTGTTGGGTTGAACCCTACATGTGGGCTGGAGATGGGTGGTTAAGCTGTAAGCTTTGTGTTTCTGGGGTTCACACCGCCCCCAATGATTCCTGAGCAGGTGAACCCCGCAGCTGTGAATCACTGTTCATACTGGTGTCAGACAGAAGGCGGATAGGTTTCCACGTGTTCTCATGTTTTTTAAAGGAAGTCTCTTATTTTGCATTTCGGAGTCAGAGAACTGAACTGCAGAGGGTGGTAAAGTTTTGATTCTATAAATTAAAGTGTTAACCTTTTGTTAAATACGTGTTAAGGAAATGTTTTCTAACTATTTTTATATAGTGATGTTTATAAAATAACATAATTGTGGATTACCTTAACTGTGCTGCTGTCTTATGTGTTTCCAAACAGTATAAATAAATGTATTTTTTTCTCTAGAGAATGTTTCTCTAAACTCAATATTTGACATCCTGTCTAATAACACCCACCATCATTCCTCTGTGTATATTCAGCATTTATCTTGATCTACAACACAGCGTAAGCTCTTTAATCTCCCCTTTGATTGATAGAATTTGATCTCACGGTGGAGAAATTTACTCATTACATCGGCTCAGTCAAAAAGAAGAGGGTGCCAAAAGGAGGAAAAGGTGCAACGGATATATACAGAGCGTGTGTGTATATACTATATATATATATATATATATATATATATATATATATATATATATATATATATATATACACACATTAGTTATTGCACTCTGTATTAAATATAAACAGGTTATTGCACAGGGTAGTAAATAATTGCATAGTAGTTATTGCAGTTATAGTGCTGCATTGTAAAGTCTAATGGCAGCAGGTATGAATGACCTTTGGTAACGCTCCTTTTTAAAAGCAGGATGTAATAATCTTTCACTAAAGGAGCTGCTCTGCTCTTCTATAGTCTGGTGCAGAGGGTGAAATGTGTTGTCCATGATGGATGTAAGCGTGGACAGCACCCTCCTCTCAGCCACTTCTTCCACTGAGTCCAGAGTGCAGCCTTGGATAGAAACAACCTTTCTCACCAGTTTGTTTAGTCTCTTCCTGTCCTGCCCTGCGCTGCCAGGGGCCCAACAGATGACAGCGTAGAGTAGAGCTCAGACCAACACAGTCAAAGAAGGTTTTAAGCAGGGGCCTGCTCATTCCATTACACTAGATGGTTGGCCAGAGGCCCTAAATCTGTCACTTTTAGGGTATTGTAAATGTTTTAGAATAGAAATTAGTTATAGTTTTCACCGAAGACCATCTTCTTAAAACTGGGGGGAAATGAAATGACATCAACAGAGTGATATCAGTGGGGAAATCACCTTTCTGTGTACTAAAAAAAAGATTAAAATGTCAAAAGGGGGCAAAACTGAATCTGCTCTAATTTTGGATTTCTGAAAATGTGGCTGTTTTTAGAAATCTACTTGTCAAATTTTCATGTGATGCAAATGATAATTATGACTTTTTAACTTTTTTTAAAAAGTTAATTAGGTTCAAACAGGTGTTATTTTTTTATAAATCTAAAAAATATAAACCTTTAAATCCCTTCCAGATGAATGGTTCACCCAGTTATACAGAAAAGGTCCATAAAAAATATTTTGTCTTCATAACAAAGTTAAACAGTATTTTTAATAAAAGTCAGCGGATCACTAAATGGTTTCTTGTCAAAAGTACTTCAGTACCATCTGTGCTTTAATTTTTTATTTTAAAGAGATCCCAATATCATCTGCAAAGATTATAATCCAAGGAGTCACAGTAGTGAGACGATCCTTTTATTGGAGCTATAAACATAAAAATTCCAAAGTCTGGACCTTATTTTATGGAACTAAGATTAGGGCTTTTGTTGGATTTTCCGGATATCTGGGAAAAATTAAGCCACAAGTTAGTTTCACGAAAGCAATAACTGATGATTTACCATGGTTATTTATTTTGCTGCTGGCCTGCTCCTTACCAGGCTAACAGCCAGGCTTTGACAAACCATTGTACCATACCTGCTCAGTGACACCAATCGGAAACCGATGACTTCTTCTTGGAATCATATAATTCCATATCATATGCGGAATCATATACGTGTGGCAGCAAACTTTTAGACATCACTCAAAGTTGCTGGAATGTGGGCTGTTGTATCCAACCAAGTGAATTTCGGTTCATTCAGTTAATTTTAAATCTTATACGTGACGTATGTGTCAAAGCAAGTGATCTAATTTCCTCATACGCATGTGGTGGTATTTTATCAGGAAGGCCTTTAATAGACCTTTTCTGTGATGATGGAAATAAAGTAAATGAACACATTTTTTCCAGTGAAGACCTGCATTCAGGTTAATGTTTTTTTTAGGATGACACCCACTACCTCTGATTGCTGGTTAAGGCACAGTAAGGCAAAAATATGCAAATGCTTGAAACTGAATAAAAATGACTGTGCCCCATCTTCCTAGTAGAACAATATGACATAGATTTGGAGTCGGTGGGTCACATGACCTGGAAGCTATTGAAGAAATATCAATTATTACTGTAATAAAAAAAATTTTAAAAATATATAATGGCTTAAAATGGAATAAAATAATAAAAATGAGTGTGCCTTATCAGTAGCCTGGTAAACTAGCCCCACCCGCCAGCGGCCAAAATAATTTTCGCCTGCTAGTGGTCTAGCCTACATCAATGCCCCAGGCCCTAGAACTGGCCGGCCAATCACCAAACAGAGATATTTTGAATTTCTGGATGCAAAGCGGGCAGCGTTTTGAGGGTGTGACGACAAAGCTGCACGACGCTGGAGAAAGCACAACAAGGAAGATGGCAACAACTATTGAACAGTTCTCATTTGACTCAGCTTTGGAATCAGTTTTGGAAGGATTAGACTTGGTGTTTTCATTGAAACGTGAGCAAGAAGAGGCTCTACGCTCATTCATTTTTAAGAAGGACGTATTCAGCGTTTTACCAACAGGCTGTTTGTTTACACTCCCCCACCAGCTTTCTGTCACGCTTACTACGTCACAGTCAGTTGCGCTCATTGGTCAGAGCGTTGGCCAATAGGCACAGACATGGTTTGAAAATCAATGGGTTGATCTCATCAACAATCTTCCGATGTCTCATTCATCTGGGCCAGACTAAATTACAGATTTAATCTCACATTTAATCTGGTTTATCAGACTAAAGAAGAGCATGCAACCTGAAGTTTCAACTGAATGTTTGAAATACAAAGTGATAATCAATATTCATTATTTATTAGATTCACTGCCTATGCTGCACCGACCCGTCTATCGATTTCACGCTCCATCCGTACTTCACTCGTGAACAAGACGCCAAGATACTTGAACTCTGCCACTTGAGGCTAAGACTCTCCACCGACCTGAAGAGGGGAGTCCACGCTTCTCCGGTAGAAAACCCTCCGTTAAAGTTATGCAGTAGAAAGGTACAAAATATTATTTGTTTAAAAAATCTTTAGATGGTTTTTAAGTGGTGTTCATTTTTTCCTTCCAAGTATCTCACTTTGAAGTCAAGGAATTAAACCATTACATCACAGAAAGACTGTCAGGGCAGAAAAGATCATTTTCTAGATTAATAGTTGTTCTTCTAAAGAAAAAAAGTCAAACTAGTTAGGCAGAAAATAAAAATCAATAAATCTGTGATCAATCTCATAGTCTCTTGAAGAAAACTGCAGACCTGCATTTAGCTTGATTACTTCCCGCTGTGGAGCCTGGTTAAGTGTTGTAGAATGGATGAACCAGGACTCCTCATGCTGAGTCAACTCTGACTTTGTCTTATCCAGGGATTTCTGAATTTAACTTTTGTTAAATAGGGCCCTTTTATCATCATTCCTCGTCCCACACTGTAAACCATCACATCTAACCCCCCCAAACATTTAGAGGCTTTCAAAGGGCAGCTTTTCAACTGAGCTAAAATAAAGTTAATTTGGTTAACACAAAAAAAACTAGAGATTTTAGGGCATTTGCCGTATTGTTGTATTCAAATCATGTCTGTATGTTGTATGTTGTTTGATATGTGGTTAAGTATTTAGTTCAGTTCTGCTTCCTATTTGCTCTGCGTAATACTTATAATGATCTGTGCTGGATGTGGTTGGATTTACTCTATAATCTAATCTAGTCCCTTCTTTAGAAGTATGTTGTCTCGATAGATTCCCACATCGCTTCAAACCCTTAATGATTAGAAAAATAAACCTGTTTACATTTTCAACCATTATTTTTCAAAGTGAATGCAATTAATTCCCTCCAAATAATGTTATTGATATATTTTCCCTAAATCAGAAGTAATTAATNAGACTTGAGACTTGACTTGGACTTGCAAAAAATGACTTGTGAACATGTCTGTTAAAAAGGCCCTTTTATCATCAATCCACGTCCCACATTGTAAAACATCACATCTAACCCACCCAAACATTTAGGCTTTCAAAGGGCAGCTTTTCAACTGAGCTAAAATGAAGTTAATCTGGTTAACACAAAAAAACTAGAGATTTTAGGGCATTTGCCGTATTGTTGTATTCAAATCATGTCTGTATGTTGTATGTTGTTTGATATGTGGTTAAGTATTTAGTTCAGTTCTGCTTCCTATTTGCTCTGCGTAATACTTATAATGATCTGTGCTGGATGTGGTTGGATTTACTCTATAATCTAATCTAGTCCCTTCTTTAGAAGTATGTTGTCTCGATAGATTCCCACATCGCTTCAAACCCTTAATGATTAGAAAAATAAACCTGTTTACATTTTCAACCATTATTTTTCAAAGTGAATGCAATTAATTCCCTCCAAATAATGTTATTGATATATTTTCCCTAAATCAGAAGTAATTAATGACAGTTTCATATTTGCATGGAGAATTTGGATGGTTTTGTTAGACTCTGGGAAAACCTACTCATCAGGAAACTTATTTTCACCCACATCCCACTGAAATTATTTTCTTTCGCTTTCAAATCCTGTGAACATCATAACTCATAACACCGTCATCTCCCTTCTTAAAGATGCAAATAATTGTCTTTTAATAGCATAAAAGGGGGGGATATTTACGTTTTCTCTAATTATGGTAAAAAGTGGAAATTTAATGAGTCATGCGCCTAAGTTCAGTATGATACTGTGCTGTAGACACCCCACTGGAAAATTTAAGCTGTCTGTATTTTGAGACGTAGAGGATTTGCATGTTAACTGTTTAACGCTGTAAATACAGTAACTTAGATTTTCATGAGGGGATATTTGGTGCTCTTAGTGCTGCTGCTATAAGGCTTGAAAACTTAGTGACAATAAGTGACAGAAAATAAATGGGAAATGTAATTATAATTGAAAGGTAAATAAGAATCACTAGTGATAAATAAAAAAATACAGTGTATTTGCATGTACAAATAACTTATTTTTCTGTGTTTTTGTTAATACTTGGAGGCAATAAATCTTTATCTTCTCATCCACGATTCCTCTTCATTGCTCTGACGCTGATATGGTTCTGTTTAATATTCAATTGAATTCACTTCTTTTATATAGCACCAATTAACAATACATGTCTTCTAAAGGCACCTTACAGAGACATTTCACCCAGATCATACAGTCAAACTGATTCAAAGTTTTCTATCTAAAGAAAACCAGTGGATTGCATCGACTCATTTACTCGAAGGCTATCCCTCACACCAAGCATCAGAGGATGCTAATGCTTGGTGTCAGAGGATGAAAGAGAGCACATCCAGCCAGTCACAGTCAAAGAAACAGGACTACACTAAAAACAGAAGTACAAAAGTAGCAAGAGCGTAAAGTTAAAGACTAAACAAGCAAAGTTTGCAGAAAAGGAGAATAGAAAGAATGATAGAAATAGGGATCACTATGTCCTCCAGCAGTCTAGGCCTATAGCAGCTTAACTATAGAGATAGCTCAGGATAACCTGAGCCACTCTAGCTATAAGTTTTATCAAAAAGGAACGTTTTAAGCCTAATCTTTAGGGTAGACATGGTGTCTGCCTCATGGACTAAAACAGGTACCGGTAGTTTGTTCCACAGGAGAGGAGCCTGATAACTAAAAGATCTGCCTACCATCAATCTGCATGTTCCTGGGAAAGTGCTCTATTAGGGACATAAGGAGCAACCATATCTCTGAAATAAGATGGAGCTTGATGATTTAAGGCTTTAGGATTTTAAAATCTATTCTGGATTTAACAGAATGTCCTTAAAATATACAAAGGCATCTTTTGTAGAATAACGGCCCTAAAGCATAATGATTCATCAAACTTGTTAAAATGTGGGGACATTGATTTTTCTGCTTTTCTCAGCCCTTTAAACCCAGCTGGTCAGGTTAACATGAAAGAGCTTAAACATGATTGTTCTAACAGCATGAGGTAAACATGGCTGAAATGATTTAGTACACAGATGGACTATATACCAAAGAGGTAATGTTTATAAATCTGGTAAATTATTAGTTGTTTTTTTTGAAGAGCTGTGGCTGATTTTAGCACATTTTGCTCATTTGAAATAGTTGTCTGAGGAGTCATTGATTATTTCTATTAGAAGGGGTGATGTCACACTGTGTGAGAAACGGCAGTCACTGTGAAAGTATTTTACTTGTTTAAAAATAGTAAGTATAGTTAAAACAGTCAAAGTGTGTAATTTGGATCACATTTTGATGCGTTTATCTTGTTGCGTTAACAATGAATTTCAATTATTGTATTGCTAACCGTAACCACAGTGTGCATTTGGAGACGTAACTTANTTTACATTTTCAACCATTATTTTTCAAAGTGAATGCAATTAATTCCCTCCAAATAATGTTATTGATATATTTTCCCTAAATCAGAAGTAATTAATGACAGTTTCATATTTGCATGGAGAATTTGGATGGTTTTGTTAGACTCTGGGAAAACCTACTCATCAGGAAACTTATTTTCACCCACATCCCACTGAAATTATTTTCTTTCGCTTTCAAATCCTGTGAACATCATAACTCATAACACCGTCATCTCCCTTCTTAAAGATGCAAATAATTGTCTTTTAATAGCATAAAAGGGGGGGATATTTACGTTTTCTCTAATTATGGTAAAAAGTGGAAATTTAATGAGTCATGCGCCTAAGTTCAGTATGATACTGTGCTGTAGACACCCCACTGGAAAATTTAAGCTGTCTGTATTTTGAGACGTAGAGGATTTGCATGTTAACTGTTTAACGCTGTAAATACAGTAACTTAGATTTTCATGAGGGGATATTTGGTGCTCTTAGTGCTGCTGCTATAAGGCTTGAAAACTTAGTGACAATAAGTGACAGAAAATAAATGGGAAATGTAATTATAATTGAAAGGTAAATAAGAATCACTAGTGATAAATAAAAAAATACAGTGTATTTGCATGTACAAATAACTTATTTTTCTGTGTTTTTGTTAATACTTGGAGGCAATAAATCTTTATCTTCTCATCCACGATTCCTCTTCATTGCTCTGACGCTGATATGGTTCTGTTTAATATTCAATTGAATTCACTTCTTTTATATAGCACCAATTAACAATACATGTCATCTAAAGGCACCTTACAGAGACATTTCAACCAGATCATACAGTCAAACTGATTCAAAGTTTTCTATCTAAAGAAAACCAGTGGATTGCATCGACTCATTTACTCGAAGGCTATCCCTCACACCAAGCATCAGAGGATGCTAATGCTTAGTGTCAGAGGATGAAAAAGAGCACATCCAGCCAGTCACAGTCAAAGAAACAGGACTACACTAAAAACAGAAGTACAAAAGTAGCAAGAGCGTAAAGTTAAAGACTAAACAAGCAAAGTTTGCAGAAAAGGAGAATAGAAAGAATGATAGAAATAGGGATCACTATGTCCTCCAGCAGTCTAGGCCTATAGCAGCTTAACTATAGAGATAGCTCAGGATAACCTGAGCCACTCTAGCTATAAGTTTTATCAAAAAGGAACGTTTTAAGCCTAATCTTTAGGGTAGACATGGTGTCTGCCTCATGGACTAAAACAGGTACCGGTAGTTTGTTCCACAGGAGAGGAGCCTGATAACTAAAAGATCTGCCTACCATCAATCTGCATGTTCCTGGGAAAGTGCTCTATTAGGGACATAAGGAGCAACCATATCTCTGAAATAAGATGGAGCTTGATGATTTAAGGCTTTAGGATTTTAAAATCTATTCTGGATTTAACAGAATGTCCTTAAAATATACAAAGGCATCTTTTGTAGAATAACGGCCCTAAAGCATAATGATTCATCAAACTTGTTAAAATGTGGGGACATTGATTTTTCTGCTTTTCTCAGCCCTTTAAACCCAGCTGGTCAGGTTAACATGAAAGAGCTTGAACTTATGATTGTTCTAACAGCATGAGGTAAACATGGCTGAAATGATTTAGTACACAGATGGACTATATACCAAAGAGGTAATGTTTATAAATCTGGTAAATTATTAGTTGTTTTTTTTGAAGAGCTGTGGCTGATTTTAGCACATTTTGCTCATTTGAAATAGTTGTCTGAGGAGTCATTGATTATTTCTATTAGAAGGGGTGATGTCACACTGGGTGAGAAACCGCAGTCACTGTAAAAGTATTTTACTTCTTTAAAAATAGTAAGTATAGTAAAAACAGTCAAAATGTGTAATTTGGATCACATTTTGATGCGTTTATCTTGTTGCGTTAACAATGAATTTCAATTATTGTATTGCTAACCGTAACCACAGTGTGCATTTGGAGACGTAACTTAGCTGAGCTTTTCAAAAACAGAACATTTCCAGTTATGTTTTTTTATAGACAGGTTAGATATTTGGTTAACAAGTTGAAAAGTTGAAAAATAAAAATAAAAACCTTTAAGAGCTTTTAGTAGCTGCTATTTTACGACTAAAATTCTGCTCCTTTACCAGTTTGACAAGGCTTCCTAAAGGTGGTTATGAAGAGCTGAGTGAAGCTGCCTAGGGTGAAAAAGTTTTAAAGGAAAAAAAATTACCAACACCCTTCGCTGTTGTAGCAGCTAACATTACTCTCATTGTAGTTTAATTTAGAATTGCCCGTACGCTTTCCCTGATTTAATTTGCTGCCACAGATGCTAAAAAAAAAAACAAGGTTTTAGATCTAGTCATCATACTGTGGAAAGAAAAATTTGCGTCCACATGATTGCACACAGCGTCACTGAAGATACTAATTGGGGTTCTAGTTAATATTATCTAAAGCTATCTTTAAGCAAACTTACAAAATAGTAATGATGCATATTTTCTATGTAAAGCTTTCAGAAACATGATATACTTTGAGGTCCTATCAGTGTTTCTCTTTATCTAATTCTGTTTTAGTGAATAGTTTTCCTAACATTTTTCTTTCCTTAAGCTTCACAAAGTCAGGAACTGGGTCCGCCCTTCCTTTAATGATGAATAGTCTTCTTTTTAGAGATGTTATTTAAACATTGGCAAATGGTATTAAACCAACATAAGGAGGGTTATGAAGAAACCTGCTGTTTCTTGGAAATACTTGAAGCAAAAAGTTGATTCAAAGTGTGAAGTTGTTTCAGTTTGATTATTCAAAAAGTGGTTCACTGTGAAAAATCTGGTAGTTTCTTTTTCAAGTGTAAAGGCAACAGATTTAGATGCTTTATGCCAATTATTCTTCTTGAAAAACCTAAATAGATTCTTCAAAAAAAAAAAAATACCTGAAGATGTAACTTTGCCAAAGATTATTATTCAATGAATTCCGAAAATCCTGAATTCAAGCCATACTACAATTTGATTTATGGTGCCTTGAGAATTAATTGGTATATATCGGAATACTGAACATGTCACGCTGCTTTACAGCAAAGAGGAATTCACTCTTGACTGGTTATTTTAAAAAGGAAATGATCCAAACACACAACTAAGCCATAAATCTTCTATCTTGTTTCCAAACCAACGAGATTAATATTGAGTGAATATCCCATCATCAAGACTTAAATAGAAAAGAAAATTTCAATCCAACATGCTGATTATGAGGTAAAATCAAGAAATTAGGGACATTTTTGGAATAAGGTCCAATTCTCTTGGACTTTGATCTCTATCTGAAAAGTCCAGAAGTGGATCGACTGAATGTAGAACAGAATCCTATGGAAGCCCATTTCCGCCACATAAAAATCTAAAAATCCCAAATTGAAAGTCATAATTATGAGATATAAAGTCACAATTCCGAGCTATAAAGTCATAATTATGATCTAAAGTCTTATTGATAAAGTCAGATTTGTGGAAAGCTTCCACTAGATGGCGGCAGTATTACCTCTGATTATTAATAAGGTTTTCTTAATTAAGATTCAAAGTGCACCTCTCCACCATCTACTGTCTTCATGTGTTCATGGAGGAGGTGAAAACATTCGGATTTATATCGCCTCACCTTGACTTTGACGTAAAGAAACATAAACCTTAAGGTGCATGACACAGTGGTTGGTGGGCGACTGCAGGCAGGGTGGGAGGTGTTGAAAAGCGAGTGTGTGCTTGCAGTGAGTATCAGGCTGCATGAGTAACACGCCGCTGCACGTCACCTCTTTGCACTTTTAAAACCACAGAGGTAACACGTCCCACGGGCCGCCCTTCCCTCGTGGTTCAAACAGCCCTGTGCTGCACGTCCAACACTTCCCATTACAGTCATAGATTCTTATCAACACTGTTGATATCATCTGCTGCATTTTGTGGTGTGATCCCATCTGCTTTCTTTTGACAGCTTATGATGGTGATAAAAAAGATCTAATCCTATAATCTTTGCAGTTACAGTGACCAAAGTTTTGCCAGTTGATTTTATTTCTATATATAGTTTTGTGTTTACATGCTAAAGTTTTCCAATTTTGCAATGCAAAGGCTTAACCGTCCTGTTTACGTGTAAAAGACTCACTGGTTGCTGGTTGTTTTACATAAAATTGCTCTCATAAGTAACTTTGTGGCTTTGATTTTCACCGTGGGGGCGGGGGGGTTGGTTTGGATGTTTCATGAGACTACGAAGAAGGTTTCAGTCTGAACTGAAAGGTGTTGCTTCCTGGATTCAAGGGTGAGAAACCTGCTGATCATATGATTTGTTACAATAGAAGACAACTTTCTACTGATGTGCTACGGGTCATCTTTACCTTTTCTCTTATCAGATAAAAGCCCCCTAGTTTGATCCTCAACTAAACCACCAAACTTATTATGTTTAATAATCAACTATTAACTGATCCATTCAGGATGCAGAAATAAAAAATTATTCGGTTTTTTTTTTTGGTTTTTTTTATTCAGTGCAAGGCAACAATTTACTTACGACAATGTATTAGGGCCAGGCTAGATTTTCTTTCTATTTAAATAAGAGAATAAAATCATAACATTCTAAGAATAAAGTTACAATATTATGAGAATAAAGTCGTATTATTACAAGAATAAAGTGGCTACCGTCACTGGGTCGGGTTCGGTCTCTCCACCCCCTGCTGGCTCCCTCCCCCCGTCCGCCAGAGTTACCGGATCAGCCCCGGAGCTGACAGCTTGGTTCGCTGCACTGTAGGCGACCAAAATCCCGGACGATTTTAAAATTCCCCCCGGACATTTTTTTAGGACATGTCTGGTCACCCTACAATATCAAAAATTTGATGTTTCAGTGAGTGAGTGCTTGTTGCTATGATGTGTCATCGTTAAGCAGCTTTGCTCGTTATAAACCAACCAATCAGCGCATAGCTCATCTAAGTATTCGTGATCATACCATAAAAGGAAGAAAACCTGCCGTTTCATTCTATGGCTTTTAACCAGGGTTGCATTAGTGCTCATAGAACAGCAAATATGCCATTTTCAGCCCAACCATTATTAGACACCCTATTCAGAGACCTTTAGGATCAGCACCAAATACACTATATAATCATTCTACGACCCCTTTAAAAACACTTTCCTGTTACTAACTTACGAAAGTATTAATTTATTATTAATCGTTAGAAATAATGGACAGTGAAGAGTTTTTCAAACACAATAATTTTAATAATTTTGCTTTTTCTCCTATAGTGGCAGCATGTCTGTCCATCTCGCTGTCTACTTCTGTGTCATTCAGGTCTGCTCGCCTTGTTGTGTTTAGGTAAAACCATAACATCCAAAATTTTGACAGTGTGTACAATTCATCCACAGTAGTGCTCTCTTCAACACTGATTCCTTAAAACAATAAACTTTGTGGATACATTCCTCCTATTTCCCTTTTGTTGACTTAACATATGGAGAAAAAGAAGTTATTTTGCATGAAACATAAGGCCTTTTTTAGTGGATGGATACAGTTAGCAACTTGGTGCCCCCACCAAAATGCTTTCTGACCTGTTTTCCCTAATGAATACACACAAGAAAACTTTTCATTTAGCTTTTAAAGCATTTTTAAAACGAATAAACCTTGCGTTTTACAGGCCAGTTTTCCTGTTTAGATTCCTCACCATAGCTGGCTGTTGCTGTCATCATTTTTTTTCAAAGTTCTTCAAGAAAGGACATCCTTGAGCTTTTGTCTGAATTTTTGTTGTGGTTATGGTGGTCCTCAGGGGGTTCCCGGCAACTGCTGTGCTGCACTGCTAGTGCAGCAAAAGGAGTCACCATATATAAGAGATTGGATACCTTGGTGCTTCTTTTTCTAAATTAACCCTTTAAAAGTTGGACATTGAAAAATTAGAGCAAGATCATGTGAAACAACCAAACCACGGAACTATATAATACAACGTACAAACTATCTAAATTTTTAAAAATATATTATATAGAAGCCAAAACACTTTAGCATGCGTTTTTCAAAAACTGGACTGCAAGACCACCACCAGCCATAAACCACAAGCCTTGGTGCATTACTGCCATAGAATTAGCACCAATGCGATGCTATATTGCAGCAATTTTCTTCCAATAAGAAGAGCATTTTGCTATTTGTGAAGCTCGACATAATCTAAGCTGGTAAAAAATTATTTGACGACAATGAGGCTGTTTTAAAACATTAAATTTCAGCCCTATACATTCAAACAGTGGCAGGCAGTGCATCCGGCACTTAGGCCTTCAGTGTGCACCCCTCAACTTAATCTCCTTCATAACCCCTTGACGTCCGAATCAAATATGAAATGTAACAAGCGCAGGTATAATGAGAGGAAGCTTACCGTAAGGGTTGAATACAAAGATCAATTAAGCAAGAAGCTCAGTTAAATAAAGCACAAATAAAGCATGAGGATCTAATTACCAGATAAATAAATGCATAAAGCATGAAAATAAAATATATCACACTCACCAGAGATGCTGATTATTAATAAACAAGCTCTATCCTTCTGTCTTTGTGCAGGAATTCTTAGTATCTCCATTTAGTATCAGCATCAATCTAAAATGTAGATTGTTGTTAGCTTAACTTTGCTGTAAACTTTTTCTCTCTAACTGACCAATCACAGGAGAGAAATGTTGATGTTAAGGTGGGCCTGCTGGCTGGCATTGTGGGGTAAATCAGAAATCTGATTGGTCGCTGAAAATGTTCCTTACTAATATTGTTAACAACATCCAGCACTGTTCATTCTGAAGGCCCTGGGCAGATTTCATTGACATAGCAACACACTGAGGCTGAAATCTGATTGGATAAAAAATATAGCAACTACATAAATATATTTGAAGCAGAGCAGCCAAGTGAAACGATACAAAATTAAGTGAATTAATTGTTTGCATTAAATTATTATAGTTGGGTAGAAGAACATTTAAAGTTCAGGTTGTAAGTGTAGGTTAGTGTTTCTGATTGATTTTAAGCCAACTGTGAAGGCTTTGAAGGCCCTGACCGCCCACTACTGCATTCAAATGTTTTTTGTAGCATGAATAGAATAAAATTAGACCTACATGGCGATATTGCAATGTACGCTATATACTTAGTTCTTTTAAAGTAGATATTAAAACACGTTGGAATATCAAATAATCCCCTTCATGTTCCAATGTTAAAACCCACCTAAAACATTTTTCCAACACATCTCCAAATATGGCTGGATTGGAAACATACGTTATGTTTTAGGCTTGCGATATTATCTATATCTATGCTTACAAAATATATATGCTTTAAAGTACAAAACAATTGTACTTTAAAGCAAATAAACTTGGTTAGACTGAATCCGTTAGTCTGACCCATAATTTGGCTCACTTACTGTTAGCCTCCAAAATAACAAGAAGTACAGATAATATCAGGATGATCAGAAGGACTTTAGAGCTGTAGAGATCATGTTGGGCACCTAATGAAGGGTCCACCCCTCTGTAGCGGCTGTATATTCAGAGTTCAAACCACAGCAGTAGTGGTTCACAAACTTCCTGTGTGCTATCATAGGGTCTTTGGTGGATGTGTTCTACATATAATCCCCTGTTGATGCTGGCAGACACAATGTAGTTGATTCAAGAAAATTCATTTCTGTTTCTAATAAAACAGAAAAAGAAACATCTTTATTTATTTATCTTTATTTATTTATTAAAATGTTTATTGAAAGATTTTAATATGATCAGCTAAGCCATTATAAACAGCATAATACGTTATTGGTAGACTGAACAAGCTGGGGGCAAGTTGAAAAGGACATTTGCTGAACATTGTGGTTTAGCAAACCTCTTTTCAGCTTCTCCTTTAGCCATCTATACTCAATTCAGACAGTGTCTTGCCCATGGCCAAAATAAAATAAATTAGAGCACAATTTTAAAGGAGTGAAATAAAATAATTACATGTGGTTTATTGAACATAATGCATTGTGTCCTCATGGAGTTTTTTAGTTGATGACTTGACTTGTTATCAGAATGATGAATGGGCTACATATATATATAATTCTCCATTATTCCAACATTAAATTACTTTTTTTAGATTTCTGCATAAAAAAAAAAAAAACATTTATGTAAGCATTTACTCTTCAATCTTCAAATTTCTCTGCAGCTTAAATCAAGTCTAAATATGGTTGATTCAGTCTATTTGACATAACAATGAAAGGAACATGCCTGTCTATAAAAGTACAAACACCAAGCATGAAGTCAAAGGACAGAAGTTAATATATTTCTGTCGAAGGTCAGATAGGTTCACAATAGCAAAGCTCAGTGGCTCAGTAGAAGTTAAAATCCATTATATTCTAGCACTGATTCATCAGACTAGAGTACTATTTTAGATTACTGTAGGTCAGGAGACTCTGGACATGGATCAGCTGCCTTCCTGCTTCTTCCTGCAAAATGAATGTAAAGATGCATCGATTATTGGTCCCAAAGCCATAATAAATAGCATTTGACTGGTAACTCCTTTGCATAAGTAAATTAGGATCATTTTTTATCTTTAAAACGTTAGTAAATAAGCATCACAAAATATTACCTTTTTGCACTCTCTGCAATATACAACACATTGTAATCAGTATGATGAAAAAAGCTCCAAGTTCAAAAACGCGGTACAAATAATGCCAAAATATGTCCTGATCTGC
>NW_015151263.1:313825-316510 GCF_000732505.1 Cyprinodon variegatus | reverse complement strand
AACACACATTTATTTTCAGATCATTGCAAAGAACTCTGAGCCAATTTAGAATAAACTGTGCATCCCTACAAAACTTCTAAAGTGACTCTGCTCTGCATTTTCCTGCAATAGGTTTACCTAGTCAATTTAGTTTTATGAGGATCATAATTCTCCTATTTTATATAACTCAAATGTCCAAAGGTGATACTATATCTTTTAAAAAATGGTCTAAAATATTATAAGATTGTTTGTAAAATTTAAGCCTTTATATGGGTATTTATAATCTACGAATATGCTTATTTGCACCAAAGACTAGATGTAGAAAATAATGAAATAGTTCTTTGTTTTATGTTTCTTGTTTATTTCATAACCAGATACAAACAAATACAAGGATAAAACATAAGGCTGATTTGATCTAATATTACTTATAGTTTGATTAGACATGAGGAAACTGATAAATAACTCACCAATAACTGTGATATTGATAACGTGACTAACACTGACTCCACTTTCACACCGGTATCCTCCAGAGTCATTTTTGAGGATCTTTTGAAAAATAAGGTATGAAACTCCTTCCAAAGGCTTGATCTCCTCCCATCCTTTTCTAATGCGATCATTACTGTTGATGAGACGATCACGTTCATCCTCTATTTTATACCAGTTGACTTTTAGTGGTGAATTGTTGCAGAATCTAACTGGACAGTCAATCCTGAGTTTCTGTCCAGAAACCACTAAATGACTTGTGTTTCTCCGCACTCGTAGTTCAATGCAGTCCTCATCTGCAGCAAGAGACAACCAGACTTATTAGAGACCTGGATGCTTATTTTACTAAATTATTGCACTTTAATGGTAGGCTTTAACAATGAGTTTAAGGTCTTGGTACAGTTATAGTAACTGAGCAATTGAACTACACAACATAAAAATTGAGTCAGAAATGTGTTGGAATGGATTTAAGTAACATGAAGGTGTGTTTTGTGAAAAATCTTTGTATATTCGTCTATGAGCTTGTCGGAATAAAGTCTTACCCCTCTGAGTTGTTTTTGAGGGAAGTGAACTTGGTCAATTCAGAAACAAAGGCAAAGCAAAAACTAATAACATCTAATTTTAACATCTAAATCTAATTTTATTTTAATTTGTAAAACTGGCATATTTGTTACATAAATCAGTGACAAAACAGGGGGGTTCAGTACTACAGGACTTGCATAGAGATGGCCTTGATGAGTTTTAGACACAGATTAAAGAAGAAAACTGAAATCAATGAAATTCTATTGAGAATAAGTGTTACATATGGCATATTTATGTAATTATGTTTAACTATTAATCTTGCATATTTGTGAGAAAAAAGTTTTGAAAAAGTCTATATATTTTTCTATTTCAAAATTTTTGTTTAATGGGTTAAACTCTACCACCAAAACTATCATTTATTAATGTTCAAGAGACCATTTGTTGATGTTTGATTAATTTATATACATGTTGTCATGGCTTTCTTAAGAGATCTGTCCCACATGCAGTAAACCACTCAGAGAACCAAGGTAAAAGTTTGAACAGGTTTATTGATGAAACCAGCGGGGTTGGATTCTGGAAACAAAGTAAACTGTTGAACCAGAACTGGAAGAGGGAAGGGAAGTATCAGTGGTTAGTTCAGGATCCGTGGGAACTTTGAATGATGACTTGGAGAGACAGAGAAAACGGGAACGTTGGTGGAGAAAACTTTCCTCCCAGAATCCAGTCGGTGTGGGTTTTTCCAGAGGTTGAGACTCGTTGGAGGGCGGACAGTTATAGACTTAGTTAGACCTGAGGAGCTATGGAGCGGACTGTCACTTCGGAATCCAGGAGGACTTGAACGAAACTTGTGTAGGTTAATCCGCCGCTCAGTGTGAGACACAAACAATCCTTCCAGGGGGGGAGAGCCAAAACATACAGCTTGCAGGATGACTTCCTGCCGAAAGGTAAAGACAAAAATACAGTTAGGCTCAGTGAAAACAAAGACTCAGTTAGATTCTGCTAATCTCAGTTTGGCTAGAGTACCCAAAACTGGCAAAAACTCTGGCGCCGAGGTAGTGACAGTCCATGGCTCAAATAGTCCTCAGTGATGAGTCAACCAGTCGCAGGTGTGTGAGAGGACCGACGAGGACAGGCCACCTGGTGGTGAAGGGAGGGAAAGACACAAAAACACAACCCACACAAACTGGATTCCTAACACATCTAAACCATTTATAAAGAGTAAATAGATCATTTATTAAGATAATAAACCCAGAGATGTTAGGGTTAGAGATAAACTAACATGACAGGGCAATACGATCTATTTATCTTTTATAAATGGTTTAGAATGCAGTTTGTAATTGAAACTTTCATAAACTGTCTGTTAGTCATTAATGAATTGTCTTTTCACCATTATTAAATGATGGTTATGATGGTTATTGTAAAGCGTTATCACAGAAATGCATTTTCCCTTTATTCTTTATATCTCAGGTTTACTCTAAATAGTGTTAAATTAATTTATTTCCCAGAAATCCTAGAAAACCTAGTTCACATGTTTTTATTTAAAGGTACACTATGCAACCGGTGTTGATTTTCCAGCGAGGCTCCCCCCAGAGGGCGAAAGTAAAAGTGCACTGTCGTAAATATGCTCAGCTGTTCTCCTGGTTTCTCCGTCAAGCCAGGCGCGGTTGTTTTGAGCTTAGCAGCGAATGACTAATGCTGCGT
>NW_015151263.1:303040-311375 GCF_000732505.1 Cyprinodon variegatus | reverse complement strand
GTTTCTGAAATACTCAGACCAGCCCTTCTGACACCAACAATCATGCCACGTTCAAAGTCACTCAAATCACCTTTCTTCCCCATACTGATGCTCAGTTTGAACTGCAGGAGATTGCCTTGACCATGTCTACATGCCTAAATGCACTGAGTTGCTGCCATGTGATTGGCAGCTTAGAAATTAAGTGTTAACGAGCAGTTGGACAGGTGTACCTAATAAAGTGGCCGGTGAGTGTATACAGCTACCACTGCATAAGCATGTAAGACACACACCTTACACAGACACAAACATCCCCAAAAACATGTGAACATATTTTTTGGCACAAATGAAACCCAATAGTAAAAGTACAAGGTTCTGTCTCCTTTCATGTGACATCCAGCCGAAAACAGATGTTTACAACAGTGAGCATCATCTAATGAGACTGAATTTTCCTGTTTTAGGTCATTTTAAAAACTATTTGTTTGAAAAACATACCAGAATTCATGCAGATATGATTGCTTTTGTACTGTTATAATTAAAAGGTTTAGTAATGCCCTATTTATTTAGGAATAGGATTTATTGCTAGCAGCCTTAGCGTGCTCTGTATTGGGATTCTCATCCATGATGCACAAAAGCATCACATTCTATAAAGACATGGCAAGCAGTTATGCATCATTCTCAGGCTATAATTATCCGATTCACATCCTCGCTGCCAAAATTCAGTATTTTATATATTCAACAAACACAGATCATCCAATGAACTAAACATCTAATTTGACCTGAAGGTATATTTGCAGATTTAGATCATAGGGCAGGAAGATAACCTGTTGAGGGAAAGAAAAACTAAACGAAAAACTAGCACTTTATTTGCCTAAGACTGTTTAAAAGGGAGATGGGAGGGAGGGTGCAGGTGGGTTTACAGCAGAGGTAGGGCTGAGTGTCATCTACATAGCAATGAAACTCAGTACTGAACTTTAAATTAGAAATTTAGTCCGAACATGATCACTGTTTGAGCTTGGTTTAATTTAAAGAGCAGTGTTTAGCCTTGCTTTCAAATCCCTTCCAACTTCCCAAATGCCAAACGTCAAACGCCAGCCCAATGGCAGTGGGCCACCATTTTGAATGGCTGCTACTGTAAAGCTCAGTTGTCAGAGCTGTTAGCATAGATGTAGAGCAGGGGTCTCAAACTGGTCCCAGAAAGGGCCGTGAGGCTGCAGGTGTTCTTTCCAACCAAGCAATAGCACACCAGACTCCAGTCATCTCATCAAGTGAGTCCAGTCTTAACATGATGACGTGATGAGATGACTGGAGTCTGGTGTGCTATTGCTTGGTTGGAAAGAACACCTGCAGCCTCACGGCCCTTTCTGGAACCAGTTTGAGACCCCTGATGTAGAGGGAAAGGAACTATAAGGAGCATTTATTTTGTTTTGGGTTTGGAAAAAAATTTGAGATTGTTTATGCTAAGTGAATGTATGCGGTGCAGAAACAAAGGCAAAGCAGAAACTAATAACACTGGTATCTGTCTCTGTGAAGAAGATTATGTTGAGGAACTGGAAAGTATGGAAGCCCAGTTGCTTTAACCTTGAACAATTAGCCAAAGGACATAGTAGAACCAATAATGATGCATATATAAAACTTCTGGTTTTGAAAGGAGTTTGCCCTCATTTTGGAAAACTAACATTGAGAGGCACAATTAGATTTATAATCTAACATTTAGTATTTCTTGTAAATGTTACTGCATCATTTGTGTGTGTGTCTGCATGGTAATGGAATGTGTGGATATAGTCTTTTCTTGCATGTTTTTTTTGCTTATGCCGTGTAGAATCAAACTGTAAATTGAAAAAAGAAAAAAAAAATAGAGAGCAAAGTAAATATATTTAAAAAAAGATAACTAGGTTACAGTTTCCATCATTGAATGATATAATTAAGCTCTCTGGCAAAGAGTAGCAATGATTTTGAGCTTTTCATGTCTGTGATGCAACTTAATTTTTTTAAAATTAGTATAAAATAATTGATAATAACTGGCGACCTGTCCAGGGTGTACCCTGCCTCTCGCCCATTGACTGCTGGAGATAGGCACCAGCACCCCTCGCGACCGCACTCGGGACAAGCGTGTAAAGAAAATGGATGGATGGATGGATGGATAATTGATAATAATAAAAGATACATACTGTAATAATATAATTTCTTAATAAGAAAAATGTATTATATGCAGATTTAGTCATCAATATTTTACCTACACAAAGGTCTCATTTCAAACAAAAGACCCGCTAACAGTCAATTTTTAAACACCACAGTAAAGTATACAGTATTACCACTTCAGCTCCATTGCTCACTGACCATTTAGAATGAAACACAGCTACAGAATCAACATGACTGTGAGAAAATATTTTTTACGTCTAGTTTGTTTTCTGATTATGAGATTATTGAGTCTCATGGTGAGCCAGTTAAACACTAACATTGCAACACAAGGAGGATACTTTGTTCTACCAAAGTTTAACGCCGTGTACCCCTAAAGCTGATCTTAAAACATGCCATGCAACATAAAAAATCCCCCAAACCAGCTTCATTTCCTTACTTTAAGACCCCCTAATGTGGTCAACACATTGCCAAATAGGAAATAGAGCGACAGGAGCTTTATGAGTAATATTTCTAAATGAAAATTTCAGAAATATGAAATAAAAATAGAATAATCAGTTGACTTCTACAACATGGAATCAAAGACCTGCAGCCCAGTTTCATGTTTTGTTGTTTAATTTTAGGTTTGATGGCTGCTGACTTTAGTCTCTGCGTCAACTCCGGAAATAGAAAAAAGTTCTGCTCGATTTAGAAAAGCTTTAGAAAGTTTTAAACCCTTTGAGATTACCTATATCTGTGCTAAACAAACTGCAGTTTATTTAGCCTTAACTATATATCCTAAACATATATAAACAACAACAAAAATTTAGTTTTTACTTAATCATCATAACTGACATGTCCAATCTAATGCTGATTAGTTTAGTATTTATGGTCACTTACCATCAGCCTCCAGAGTAACGAGGAGAACAGATGAAATCAGGACAATCAAAAGGACTTTAGAGCTGTTAGAGATCATGATGAGTTCCTGATGAACCGTCCACCTCTGTATAGCTTCTGTTCTGGGTTCTACAGCACAACATATGTGGTAGGTTTACTTCCTGTTCGCTTTCATGGGGTCTTTGGTAAATAATAGGTCATACTGTGAATGCATTAGACTAGACATACAATGGAAAAATATTTCTGCTTCTGCATTTGTAGATTTTTCTACCTGAAAAAAAGATGCAAAGATGTTTTGAAAAACATTTGATAGATGTCCAGCTGCCAATGGAGAGAAATAAGAGTCAAGTTGCTAAAGCTCTGACTTCCATGATATAAAGAACAGCATGAAACCTGAACCTTCACAGATTCACAGATGTTTTCACAGGCAAAGGAACTATACCTTCTGCAGCTATACCTTCTGTCTTTACTTTACATGTATAACTTATAGTAGTTACATATTTATTACTACCTCTTACAGTTGATCAGGATACACTGGGGTATTTCATCCTCCATTTAGTTGACCTGTTGCCATATTTGCAAATCACGTAACAAAAGAACATTTTGAAAAGGACTATTGATTGGAAAGAATAAGTGGAAAGTTTGCAAGCTTACAAGAATTACAGGTAACTGTATCGCTCCTAGCAGCCACCATCCAATCTGTAAAGTACACACATGGCAGCATTCATTTTGTAGCTCTTATCCCTTCAGGAGGGACTGGTGCTGTACATATCAGCCTGCTGAGCATTAGGAAGCATTATGATTGTCTTAAAAATATCTGGATAATAATAAACTAATTTAAAATCCAATTGCTCACTGAAACACGTCGACCTGGCTCAAATTATTTGCCAAGTGACCCGGGTTAAAATTGCCTTCAAATGGCTCATCTCATATCAGCATACAGCGGGTACATCAGACTTGGGTCGACCCGTTAATTTATGTGATTCCATTGAGCAAAAAGTATGAATGTCACTATCCTGCGGCTGGCATGTATAGACACGCCCGCCGACAGGGGGGGAACAAAGGGGTCAATTGTCCCAGGCCAATGACAGAAGAGTGCCCAAAATTGACACTCACCATTAAAAATACAGGCCAAAGTAATTTTACAGAAAATATTTGTGAGAAATATATTTAATCTTAGAGTAACTAAATATATAAATATATCTGCATCAGCTATATGTAATATGTTTTCTTTAACTAAGGGGCCATTAGAACTCCCCCCACCCCAACATAAAATGGTTTGACCAGGATAACGGCCTGCTGCCATTTTTAAAGTTTGTTTCATTGCAAACTAAGATTGCAAAAAGACTGTGTTGTCCTGAGATGAAGATGCCTGCTTCACATTTCTGCTTTCCCCCCTCAGACAGTCAGAAGTCTACAATCTGCAGTGGTACACAGCAGCGATAGCCCGTATTTTAGGCACTGATGATATCACACTGGCATTGAAGCAGAATTATTTGGACAGGCAGTTGATTATAGACACAGATCAGCTTTGCTCCTTCAACAATCTGCAGCATGATTGAAAACCTGAATGAAATTCTTCCTCATAGTCAGAAAAACCATGTAGGTTGATTTGCTATTCTACTGAAGCAAAAATAAACACAAGATTGGAAAAGAAAGCCAGTCTAACCACAATCAGGGTGTAGCTGCACATCAAAAACCCAGGTTCACCCAGAATTACCTAATTTAAAGAGCATCTTGCTACATACCAGGAATTATGTATTTGTTTAATTAAAACATCAAATATGTGGGTTTTGAATGAATGAATTAAGTAATTAAATAATAACTTCATTTTTATTAGCCGTCACAGGAATTGAATGTAAAAAGTAAAGTGTGATGACCTAAGACAATTAATGAATTATTAATAAAATAATCCAATAAAAGAAACTAACTTTTCAGTTTTCTTTGGCCCCTTTTAGCTTTTTTTATTTTGGTACATGCTCGCAAAAAAATTGGCAAACGGTGGAAAATTCTTTAGACCGCTTCTGCTGTAGCTAACATGGGTTTATTAGCTACCATCAAACTGTGGTTTTTGTATTTTGCAAACTCTTGCACTGTTTTTTATATCCACAATGGCGGGATAACCTACTTATTCACCTCCGACACCCTCCGTATTGAGTCAGTGCGTTGTACTTCTACTTTTGCACCAAATACAGAAGACAAGTTATACGTAATAATTAAGTGAAGGCTCAAGAAAATGAGACAACAGTTAACTTTCTTTTGGTCAACAATCATATATATATATTAAAAATGGTAAATTGTTGTTTTTTTCTCACTTGTGAAGAATGTCAGGTGTGCTTTTTACTCCTTTGTACAACATTGATGGACTTTGGGGGTTTCATTTCAGTAGGAAAAGTTTCCTCTGCAAAGTATCAGACAGTAGAAACCAAACACCTCCAGTCTTTGACGCTGCTATAGAATTATGTTTAAGTATTTCCCCCAAAAACGTAAAGGAAATTATGATTTGGCGTGTCTGTAATGAGATGAATCCCTGCCCTGCTCCTCTCGAGAAGACCTCAGATTGAATCATTGTGTGATTTAATCTGTTATCTTTTTATTTTAGCCAGTTCTTTTCTTGGGAGTGAAAGGAAAGGGGCATAGTCAGATGACAGTATTATGGCATGCACTATAGAGTTCCAGGCCTACTCACTCCACAGAAATAGCCCTGGAGTTAGAATGAAATGTTTATTTCTTAGAAAATAATGCATTTTACAGTAGACTAGACTTAGACACACACCATTACAGTATCTTATTCGTCACATTAAAAAAAATTGTAAAAGCAGGGCAGCCTCAGCGCACACAAACACTGGAATATATTTAAAGAAGTGAGCGTGGGTATGTAGGGTATGTTTTACCCATTCAGGAATATTTCTTCTTAAGACCAGCAGGCCTTATGGAGCCCAAAGTCTGGTCCTAATGTGGTTAGGTCGAGGTTAGTATTAGAAATAAACAACGTTTGGGTTAGAGTAGATGTCAGGGTTAAGAATAAATGCAGTAACTAAATGACGGTCAATGTAAATAACTGCTATGGGTAGAAATACATGCTTGGTGGGGTTGGTGTATCTAAGTGCAAAAGATCTACAGTAGACACAGGAGAGAAAATATCTTGAGAAAACAGTTGCCCTCAGTTTCTTTGTCCCAATAATATTTTTAGGTCTTGTTGCGTACACTACCGTTAAAAAGTTTGGGATCACATTGAAATGTCCTTATTTTTGAAGAAGAGCTACAAAACTTACCTTCCTTTGAGAAGATTAAGTTTCTGGAGCATCACATTTGTGGGGTCAATTAAACGCTCAAAATGGAACAAGAATAGACTGTCGAGTTTCAGATGAAAGTTCTCTTTTTCTGGCCATTTTGAGAGTTTAATTAACCCCACAAATGTGATGCTCCAGAAACTCAATCTCCTCAAAGGAAGGTCAGTTTTGTAGCTTCTGTAACGAGCTAAACTGTTTTCAGATGTGTGAACATGATTGCACAAGGGTTTTCTAATCATCAATTAGCCTTCTGAGCCAATGAGCAAACACATTGTACCATTAGTACACTGTTGCTGGAAATGGGCCTCTATACACCTATGTAGATATTGCACCAAAAACCAGAGATTTGCAGCTAGAATAGTCATTTACCACATTAGCAATCTATAGTGTATTTCTTTAAAGTTAAGACTAGTTTAAAGTTATCTTCATTGAAAAGTACAGTGCTTTTCCTTCAAAAATAAGGACATTTCAATTTGACCCCAAACTTTTGAATGGTAGTGTATATCTCTCTTTTTTGTAGTAATAAATGACATTTATGTGTGAAGCTAATAAAGTTTCATCTGATTTCATTGACCAGTTAATAACTAACAAGTTTAGACTCAATGATCACAAAAGGTAAACAAAAAAAATCTCTCTGCTTTTAAACCTGACACTTAGCTGCTAAATCTTCTACTCTATCTGCCTCTGTGGCCACAGAGCCTCTCATTGTGGCGGTCCGTGGTTGAAGGCAGCATAGACAACAGAATTGGTTTCCTCCTAAAGTGCTACATTCCTGTTTCTTTCCTGTATCGTTGGACCATGAAGTTGCTCATTATCTCCAAATGTTGGCGGCTCTATAGGTTGTCCTGGTAGTTTTCTCTCACTGGCTGTCAAAAGATGGCGGCAGGTTGGAGTCTCCTCTTAGTGAATACCTGACCCTTGTGGCAATTTGAAGGTCTTGCTCAGCTAGAGGGATTTTATTGTACTGTAGGAAGTAAAAAAGAAAAATGTTTAGACAAGCTAAAGTGTTAAAAGCATAAAAATAGGATCAGTACATTTTTGTCCTAAAAGTTCAAGAATATTTACCTTATTTTCTGTTTGCTTCTCTTTCCTTGATTTCCCTGCAAATTAAGCAGTTTGTTAGATAGCTATGGTGCATGATTTTCAACAAAGGTTAAAAGAAGTTGCTGAAAAATCTCACCTTTGCATCCATGCATCCATATCACAGATATAATAATCACTATGATGAGAAAGGAACCAATCCCAGCAGCAGAGCACACATACATCCAAAAAATACTGTTTGGTTCAGTTTTGGGATGTTCATCTAAGGGATAAAATAGAACATAAAACTATTTTATTATTACTATTTAGGTTCAAAACAGATTGTCTGCATTAGTTTATCATCAATACCAATGCTGATAACTTCACTCCTTCTCCTTTTTTGATGATACCCATCAGGCAAATGATTAAAACCCTTTTTAACAAAGAACAATTTATAGTAATTTTCTGGGAGGACATGAAGATACGTTAATACAGTGTTCCAGCAACCATTTCACTGAAAGTAAATTTGGTAGGACTGTAACTAACAATCATTTTGGTAATCTGTTACTATGGCAGGTATTTTTTTTTTAATCGATTAATAATCTGATAGCAAAACGTTCATTTCAGGAGAAAAAAAAAATGTAATACCAAAATTTTAGGGAACACAATCATACAATTATGAACTGTCCTTACTTGTTTCAGTAGTTATTGTTATATGTGTCTTGGTTGTGGCCTCCATTTCCTCTGTAATATATATATATAAAAAAAACTTTTATTATTACAATGAAATAGAGAAGCACATATGCATAATATTGTAAGCCTGCTTTGATCAAATATTACTTCTTGTGTGATTAGACATTAGACTTTGGTTTGTTCATCTGTGGAATAAAATAGAACATAATAAAAATAAATCAATTAAATTATATATTTAGCTTAAAAATATATTTTTTGTATCATTTAACCATTAATAGAAATGCTGATCTATGCATCCCTTTTACCTTTACACATTTTTTTTTTTTTTCATTTGAAAT
>NW_015151263.1:298012-303011 GCF_000732505.1 Cyprinodon variegatus | reverse complement strand
AAAAAAATATTTTTTGTATCCTTTAACCATCAATACATATGCTGATCTATGCATCCCTTTTCCTTTTATTGCTTGTAGTGTGATTAGACATTAGAAAACTGTAAAAACCACTCACCAATAACTGTGATATTGATGATATGACTAACACTGCCTTCAGTTTTACATACGTATCTTCCAGAGTCATTTCTGAGGGTCTTTTGAAAAATAAGGAATGAAACTCCTTCCAGAGGCTTGATCTCCTCCCATCCTATTCTAATGCGATTGCTGCTGTTGATGATGAGACGTTCATGTTCGTCCCCTATTTTATACCAGGTGACTGTTGGTGGAGGATTGTTGCAGAATAGAACTGGACAGTCAATCCTGAGGTTCTGTCCAGAAACCACCTCATGATTTGTGTTTCTTCGCACTCGTAGTTCAATGCAGTCCTCATCTGCAGCAGGAGACAACCAGACATAAGAGATTACACACCTGAATGCGTCTTTTACTGAATTATTAACACTTTATAAGCTGAATAATAACAATTAGAGCAAAATCTTGGGACACACCCTCCAACTGAACACTGGATAATTCACATTCAAATAATCTAACATAATGTTTGAGATATAGAGTTGGATGGGTGAAAATTTTCCTCCACACATAGAATCAAAGCTCAGTTGTCAGAACTGTTTGCATTGATGTAGAAAAAATTTACAATAAGGAATATTTATTTTAGAATTTAGGTCTAGAAAGAGGTTTGAGATTGTTTATGCTGAGCAAAGGTTGGCGGTGCAGGAGCAAAGGCAAAGCAGAAACTATTAACACAGAATATTTCTTTGTGAAGATAATTATGAAGAGAAAATGTAAAGCATGGAAGCCCAGTAGCTTTAACCTTAAACAATTAGCTAAAGGACATATCAGAATAAAAAATGATGAACAGGAAGCCTTATGCTGCAGGGCTTGCTTGGCCTTGATGATTATTTGATATTAAAAGATACTTCAGTGAAAAAATACACCTGAAAAATTATTGTGATGATATACTGTAACCAGCGCATGCATTAAATTCTGGTTAGGTATTAAACTTCTGCTTTGGTTGAAAGAAGTTTGCCCTCGTTTTGGAAAACTATTGTGAGGCTTAAATGGATTCATAATCTAACAATAATTGCGTCATTTGTGTGTGTGTGTGCATGTGTAATCAAATATGTAGTCTTTACTTGTGTCTTTTTTTTCTTTTTTGCTTATAATGTATAGAATCAAACTGTATATAAAAAACATACACAGCAAACTAAATATTTACACAAATACCTCACTGGGTTATTGTTGGCAACATTGAATGTTACTAATTTGGCTATTTGGGACAGAGTAGAATTGCTTTTAAGCTTTTCATGTCTGCGATGCAAGTAAAACATTTTTTGAATAACAATAAAATAATTTATAATATTTACATAATAATATCATTTAGATAAGAATAGCATATTCTTTGCAAATTTAATTATCAGTGTTACACCTACACAAAGGACTCATTCCAAACAAAAGACCAGCTAACAGTTACTTTTTAAACACCAAAGTATCGTATACAGTATTACCACATCAGCTCCATTGCTAACTGACCATTTATAATCTAACTCTTATAGAATCAACAAAACTGTGAAAAAAATTAACATCTAATTTGTTTTCTAATTATGAGATTATTGAGTCTCATGGTGAGCCAGTCAAAGACTAGCATTGCAACACGAGGAAGATACTTTGTTCTACCAAAGTTTAACACTGTGTACCCCTAAAGCTGATCTTAAAAATGTGTTGCAACATTAAAAAAAAGATCCCCCAAACCGGCTTCATTTCCTTACTCTAAGACCCCCTAATGTGGTCAACACATCACCAAATATGGCCAAATAGGAAATAGAGCAACAAGAGTTTTATGTGTAATATTTCTAAATGAAAATTTTAGAAATGAAATAAAAATAGAATAATCATTTGACTTCTACAACATGGAATTGGAGACCTGAAGCCCAGTTTCATGTTTTGTTGTTTAATTTTAGGTTTCATGGCTGCCAAGTTTGGTCTCTGCATCAACTCCGGAAATAGAAAAAAGTTCTGCTCGATTTAGAAAAGCTTTAGAAAGTCTTAAACGCTTTGATATTACATATATATGTGCCAAACAAACTGCAGTTTATTTAGCCTTAACTATATATCCTAGGTGTTCAAACAACAACAAAAAAGGAGTTTTCACTAAACCGTGAAAACTGACATGTCCAATCTAATACTGATTAGTTTAGTATTTATGGTCACTTACTGTCAGCCTCAAGAGTAACAAGGAGAACAGATGAGATCAGGACAATCAAAAGGACTTTAGAGCTGTTAGAGATCATGATGAGTTCCTGATGAACCATCCACCTCTGTATAGCTTCTTTATGTTCTGGCTTCTACAGCACAACATATGTGGTAGGTTTACTTCCTGTTCCCTTTCATGGGGTCTTTGGTAAATGTGTTCTACGTACAGTAGCTCATACTGTGAATGCGTTAGACTAGACTAAAGCTCTGACTTCCATGATGTAAAGAACAGCATGAAAACTGAACCTTCACAGATTCACAGAAACAGATGTTTTCACAGGCACAGGAAATAAACAGCTATACATTCTGTCTTTACTTTGTATAACTTTTAGTTGTTACATATTTAATACTACCTCTTACAGTTGATCAGGTCACAGTTGGGTATTTCATCCTCCCTTTAGTTGACCTGTTGGCATATTTGCATATCACGTAACAAAAGAACATTTTGCAAAGGACTATTAATTGGAAAGAATAAGTGGAAAGTTTGCAAGCTTCCCTGCAGGAGAGACTGGTGCTGTACATATTAGCAGGCTAAATATTATCAAGCACTATGATTGTATTAAAAATATCTGGATTAATAATAAACTAATTTAAAATCCAATTGTTGGAACAGCTCACTGAAACACGTTTGACCTGGCTCAAATTATTTGTCAAGTGAAGGTCTACAACCCATCAGCAGGACTGGTATCTGCTCCTTTGTGCAAGGAGGAGCTGGAGGAGCACTGCCAGAGCCCTACAAAAGGACCTCCAGCAGGCCACTGGTGTGAATGTCTCTGACCAAACAATCAGAAACAGACTTCATAAGGGTGGCCTGAGGGCCCGACGTTCTCTAGTGGGCCCTGTGCCCATTGCCTGGCACCGTGGAGCTCGACTGGCCTTTGCCACAGAACATCGGAATTGGCAAGTCCGCCACTTGCGCCCTGTGCTTTTCACAGATGAGAGCAGGTTCACCCTGAGCACAGGGTTGGGAGAATCCGTGGAGAATGTTATGCTGCCTGTAACATTGTTATTTACGCAGCTGGATCTCTTACTCGGATTAAGGCCAGCAGCTGTTTTTAAACCACCCCCGAAAAGTTCCTCTTGTGGAATTTTGATCGACTGAGCAGTAAGGACAGTCAGCTGTGTGTCAAAAAAAAGGGTTCTTTTATTTAATCCAAAAAAATTTAAAAATGTAACATGTACAAAAATAGATCCAGAAATCAGGTCAAATGAGCCAAAACTACTCAAAATATTTATAACAGAACAAGACTAACTCAAACAAACTGATACGATAAAGGGGAACTTACAGTAAATACTGACTGACCAGACTACAAAAGAAACACATATGGCCAAATATCCAAAAACATAATTAAGCCAAATAAAGTAAAACCCCATTTCCCTCACATTGCATTAATATGGTACGGTCCAAATGAACTCAGTCCCTTGGCTACTTACTGGTTCCTCAGCCAATGGAATCTGGAGCAACTGCAAAACTTAAACAGAATATAACTTGAACAGAATCATAAAAAAACAGGTTAATCTAAAGATTGTGTACTAATTTGTGAGCACAGTGTAATGGTGAATAAATTCCAAATAATGACATTGCTCTGTAAATAAAACCCTGTATGAAGAACTAAATTGCATAAATTGTGTTTGTTTAATTGCTATGACCTATGGCAATTCATAAAATATGAATAAAATAATCCAGTAAAAGAAACAAACTTTTCTGTATTCTTTGGCCCCTTCTAGCTTTCTTTGGTACATGCTCACAACAAAATTAGCAAATGTTCTTTATCTCAGGCAATTGATGGAGAAAAACGAAAAATATTCTTTGACCGCTCAGAAAGGGTTATGAAATAAAAGATGTGATCTCATTAAGCTATTCATTATACTGTTCCCTTCTAGCTTATATGGGTTTAGCTGGTTAACTAGTACCAAGCTGTGTTTTTTGTATTTTGCAGACACTCGCACTTTTCTTTATATCCACAATGGCAGGATAACCTACTTATTCACCTCTGACTCCCCCCGTATTGAGTCAGTGCGTTGTACTAATCCAACTTTTGCACCAAATACAGAAGACAGGTTATATGTAATAATAAAGGAAGGGCTCAAGAAAATGAGACAACAGTTAACTTTCTTTTGGTTAAAAATCCTATATATAATATTATTATTATTGTGGCAAAACCCAATTTTTTATGTTGGGGGGTTCTTTTTAAAGTTATGAAATGAAATAACTTTAGGTTGAGGTTAGTATTAGAAATAAACAGGTAAGGGTTTGGGTTAGGGTAGATGTCAGGGTTAAGCATAAATGCAGTAACTAAATGACGGTCAATGTAAATAACTGCTATGGGTAGAAATACAATACATACATTGGTGGGGTTGGTGTATCTAACTGCAAAAGATCTAAACACAGGAGAGAAAATATCTTGAGAAAACAATTGCGCTCCTTTTCTTTGTTCAAATAAGATTTTTAGGTCTCGCTGCGTATATCTCTCTTTTTTGTAGTAACAACTGACATTTATGTGTGGAGCTAATAAAGTTTCATCTAATTTCATTAACCAGTTAGTAACTAACGAGTTTAGACTCATTGATCACAAAAGATAAACTCTGCTTTTAAACGTGACATTTAGCTGCTTAATATTTCTAATCTATCCGCCTCTGTGGCCACAGAGCCTCTCATTGTGGCGGTCCGTGGTTGAAGGCAGCATAGACA
>NW_015151263.1:294401-296623 GCF_000732505.1 Cyprinodon variegatus | reverse complement strand
AAACCCTTTTTAACAAAGAACAATTTATAGTAATTTTATATCAAAGGATTCATAGTCTTCTGGGGAGGACATTAAGATACGTGAATACAGTGTTCCAGCAACCATTTCACTGAAAGTAAATTTGGTATGGCTGTAACTAACAATTATTTTGGTAATCTGTTACTATGGCAGGTATTTTTCTTTATTAATTGATTAATAATCTGATAGCAAAACGTTCACTTGAGGAGTTGTGGATGGAGCATATTGACAGACAATAGGGATTTTTTTTACTCTTAAAAGAAAAAGGTACAGATATGTCCATTGTTTACAATCTTGTTATAGTCACTGCTCTAAGTGGGTTGCTCTGTCAGCCAAAGGTATGTTTTAGAGTCTATATACTATATAATTGTGTCATCCATAAAATTTGGTTTGATTTATGGGGCATATTCTTGTATTTTATATGACTCAAATGGTCAAAGTTGGAAACTGAACAAAAATAATGTAATACCAAATTTTAGGGAACAATATCACAATTCAAATTTTAAACTGTCCTTACTTGTTTCAGTAGTTATTGTTATATGTGTCTTGGTTGTGGCCTTTATTTCCTCTGTAATATATATAAAAAAAAACATTTATTATTACAATCAAATATAGAAGCACAAATGCATAATAATGTAAGCCTGCTTTGATCAAATATTGCTTCTAGTGTGATTAGACATTAGACATTGGGATGTTCATCTGTGGGGTAAAATACAACATAATAAAAATAAATGAATGAAATTATATAATCAGCTTAAAAAAATATTTTTTGTATCCTTTAACCATCAATACATATGCTGATCTATGCATCCCTTTTCCTTTTATTGCTTGTAGTGTGATTAGACATTAGANGAAATAAACAGGTAAGGGTTTGGGTTAGGGTAGATGTCAGGGTTAAGCATAAATGCAGTAACTAAATGACGGTCAATGTAAATAACTGCTATGGGTAGAAATACATGCTTGGTGGGGTTGGTGTATCTAATTGCAAAAGATCTACAGTAGACACAGGAGAGAAAATATCTTAAGAAAACAATTGCACTCCTTTTCTTTGTTCAAATAAGATTTTTAGGTCTTGCTGCGTATATCTCTCTTTTTTGTAGTAATAAATGACATTTAGGTGTGGAGCTAATAAAGTTTCATGTAATTTCATTAACCAGTTAGTAACTAACGAGTTCAGACTCATTGATCACAAAAGATAAACTAAAAAAATCTCTGTTTTTAAACGTGACATTTAGCTGCTTAATATTTCTAATCTATCCTCCTCTGTGGCCACAGAGCCTCTCATTGTGGCGGTCCGTGGTTGAAGGCAGCATAGACAACAGAATTTATTTCCTCCTAATGTGCTACATTCCTGTTTCTCTCCTGTATCGTTGGACCATGAAGTTGCTCATTATCTCCAAATGTTGGCGGCTCTATAGGTTGTCCTGGTAGTTTTCTCTCACTGGCTGTCAAAAGATGGCGGCAGGTTGGAGTCTCCTCTTGGTGAATACCTGACCCTTGTGGCAATTTGAAGGTCTTGCTCAGCTAGAGGGATTTTATTGTACTTTAGGAAGTAAAAAAGAAAAATGTTTAGACATGCTAAAGTGTTAAAAGCATAAAAATAGGTTCAGTACATTATTGTCCTAAAAGTTCAAGAATGTTTACCTTATTTTCTGTTTGCTTCTCTTTCATTGATTTTCTTTCCTTTCCTGCAAATTAAGCAGTTTGTTAGATAGCTATGGTGCATGATTTTCAACAAAGGTTAAAAGAAGTTGCTGAAAAATCTTACCTTTGCATCCATGCATCCATATCACAGATATAATAATCACTATGATGAGAAAGGAACCAATCCCAGCAGCAGAGCACACATACATCCATAAAATACTGTTTGGTTCAGTTTTGGGATGTTCATCTAAGGGATCAAATAGAACATAAAACTATTTCATTATTACTATTTAGGTTCAAAACAGATTGTCTGCATCAGTCTTTTTATAAGCACTGCTCTAAGTGGGTTGCTCTGTCAGGCAAAGGTATATTTTAGAGTCTCTATACTCTACAATTGTGTCATCCATCAAATTTGGTTTGATTTATAATAATAATAATAATAATAATAATACATTTTATTTAACAGCGCCTTTCTAGACACTCAAGGTCACTTTACAAATAATACAAAAAATAAATAAAAAGAGATGAAAATACAAAATACAGATACAGGAACATAAAAC
>NW_015151263.1:281585-291395 GCF_000732505.1 Cyprinodon variegatus | reverse complement strand
GGGACATATTCTTGTATTTTATATGACTCAAATGGTCAATGTAGGAAACAGAACAAAAAAAATTCAATACCAAATTTTAGGGAACAGTACCAGAATTCAATTATAACTGTTACTTACTATTTCTGTATTTACTTGTTTCAGTAGTTATTGTTATATGTGTCTTGGTTGTGGCCTCTATTTCCTCTGTAATACTGTATATAAAAAACTTTATTATTGCAATCAGATATAGAAGCACATATGCATAATATTGTAAGCCTGCTTTGATCAAATATTACTTCTACTGTGATTTGACATTAGACATTGGTTTGTTCATCTGTGGGATAAAATAGAACTTAATACAAATAAATTAATGAATTCATATGTTCAGCTTAAAAATATATTTTTTATATCCGTTAACCATCAATACAATTGCTGATCTATTCATCCCTTTCCTTTTACAAAATAAATTATTCATTTTAAAATCAAAAGTCAAACGTGAAATTACCAAAACCACATTTTGTACCAACTATATATTGCTCTATACCAATCCGTCAAATCATTTATACCCAGTTCAACAACTTACAACCCTGGAAAGCAATGTGGAGCAATAGCTATAACGTTTCTGTAAATTTGGTTTGATTTATGGTGCATAATATCTCGAATTATCTACATCTCAAAGGCCAAAAGAGGAATCAGAAGAAAAATGTGTAACACTAAATCTTACCGAAAGTGTTGTACAGCTGAAATAATTTAAATTTAAGATTTCAGCCTTAATTTAAATATTTTTTCTCGTCAATTTATGAAAAAGCTTAAGTATAATATACACAGTACTAACTGAAGGTAAGGACATGTAAAACTCTAATTGGCTAAATTAGAGGGATACAAATATGAACTCTCCTTACTTTTGTCGTTGTTTATTGCTTTGTTTGTCTTGTTAATGACCTCAGTTTCGTCTGTAAAACAAAACAGATTTACCATCATAACCAGATATAGAAGCATAGATGCATGTCAATGTAAGATGCTTTGATCTAATATTGCTTGTAGTGTGATTAGGCTTTAGAAAACTGTAAAACCACTCACCAATAACTGTGATATTGATGGTATGACTAAGACTGCCTTCACTTTCACATACGTATCCTCCAGAGTCATTTTTGAGGATCTTTTGAAAAATAAGGAATGAAATTCCTTCCAGAGGCTTGATCTCCTCCCATCCTATTCTAATACGATTGCTGCTATGGATGATGAGACGGTCATGTTTGTCCTTTATTTTATACCAGTAGACTTTTGGTGGTGGATTGTTGCAGAATAGAACTGGACAGTCAATCCTGAGTTTCTGTCCAGAAACCACTTCATGATTTGTGTTTCTCCGCACTCGTAGTTCTGTTGTGCAGTCTTCATCTGCAGCAGGAGACAACCAGACATTAGAGATTACACACCTGAATGTGTCTTTTACTAAATTATTACCACTTAATAAGCTGAATATTAACAATTAGAGCAAAATCTTAGGACACACCCTCCAACTGAATGCTGTATAATTCACATTCAAATAATCTAAAAGAATGTTTGAGATAGAAAGTTGGACAGGTGAAGATTTTCCACGACACATAGAATTGAAGCTCAGTTGTCAGAACTGTTTGCATAGATGTAGAAAGAATCTACAATAAGGAATATTTCTTTTAGAATTTAGGTTTAGAAAGAGGTTTGAGATTGTTTATGCTGAGCAAAGGTTGGTGTTGCAGGAACAAAGGCAAAGCAGAAACTATTAACACAGAATATTTCTTTGTGAAGATGATTATGGAGAGAAAATGTAAAGTAAGGAAGCCTAGTAGCTTTAACCTTGAACAATTAGCTAAAGGACATATCAGAATCAACAATGATGAACAGGCAGCCTTAATGCTGCAGGACATGCTTGGCCTTGATGATTATTTGCTGATAAGAGATACTTCAGTGAAAAAATACACCTGAAAAATAACTGTGATGATATACTGTAACCAGAGCATGTATTAAATTATGGTTAGATATTAAACTTCTGCTTTGTTTGAAAGGAGTTTGCAACCATTTTGGAAAACTAACATTGTGAGGCTCAAATAGATTTATAATCTAACAATTATTGCATCATTTGTGTGTGTGTACATGTGTTATCAAATGTGTTGTCTTTTCTTGGGTGTTTTTTCTTTTTTGCTTATACTGTATAAAATCAAACTGTATATAAAAAAACAGACACAGCAAACTAAATATATACACACTTAGCTACCGTAACTGAGTTATTGTTTGCAACAATAAATGTTACTAATTTGGCTATTTGGGACAGAGAAGAATTTCTTTTAAGCTTTTTATGTCTGCAATGCAAGTTAATTTTTTTTAGAATAACAATAAAATAATTGATAATAATAAAAAATTACATAATAATATAATTTCTTAATAAGAATAACATTTTTTTGCAGGTTTAGTCACCAGTGTTTTACCTACACAAAGGACTAATTTCAAACAAAAGACATGCTAACAGTCACTTTTTAAACAACACAGTATCGTATACAGTATTACCACATCAGCTCCATTGCTCACTGACCATTTAGAATCAATACAACTGTGAGTAAAAAATTACATCTAATTTGGTTTCTGATTATGAGATTATTCAGTCTTATGGTGAGCCAGTCAAAGACTAACATTGCAACAGGAGGAAGATACTTTGTTCTACCAAAGTTTAACACTGTGTACCCCTAAAGCTGATCTTGTATTGCAACTTTAAAAATCCCCCAAACCCGCTTCATTTCCTTACTCTATGCCCCCCTAATGTGGTTAACACATCACCAAATATGGCCAAATAGGAAATAGAGCGACAGGAGCTTTATGTGTAAAAATATTAAATAAAAATAGAAACAATCAGTTGACTTTTACAACATGGAATCAAAGACCTGCAGCCCAGTTTCATGTTTTGTTGTTTAATTTTAGGTTTCATGGCTGCTGGGTTTGGTCTGTGCATCAACTCCGGAAATGGAAAAAAAGTTCTGCTCGATTTAGAAAAGCTTTAGAAAGTTTTAAACCCTTTGAGATGACCTATATCTGTGCTAAACAAACTGCAGTTTATTTAGCCTTAACTATATATCTTAGGTGTTCAAACAACAACAGAAAAGGAGATTTCACTAAACCGTGAAAACTGACATGTCCAATCTAATGCTGATTAGTTTAGTATTTATGGTCACTTACTGTCAGCCTCCAGAGTAACGAGGAGAACAGATGAGATCAGGACAATCAAAAGGACTTTAGAGCTGTTAGAGATCATGAGTTCCTGATGAACCGTCCACCTCTGTATAGCTTCTGTATGTTCTGGGTTTAACAGCACAACATATGTGGTAGGTTTGCTTCCTGTTCGCTTTCATGGGGTCTTTGGTAAATGTGTTCTACGTACAGTAGGGCATACTGTGAATGCATTAGACTAGACATACAATATAAAAATTGTTCTGCTTCTGCATTTGTAGATTTTTCTACCTGGAAAAAAAGACGCAAAGATCTTTTGAAAAACATTTCATAGATGTTCAGCTGCCAATGGAGAGAAAATAATTTAGTTAAAGTTTCTAATGCTCTGACTTCCATGATGTAAAGAACAGCATGGACAAAGGGGTCAATTGTCCCAGGCCAATGACGGAAGAGGGCCCAAAATTGACACTCTGACCATTTAAAATACAGACCGAAGTAATTTTACAGAAAATATTTGTGATTTATATATATTTAATCTAAGAGTAACTAAATATATACTGTAAATATATCTGCATTAGGCAAGGCAAGGCAAGGCAAGGCAAGGCAAGGCAAATTTATTTGTATAGCACAATTCAATACAAAGACAATGCAAAGTGCTTTACATGGTTAAAATATAGGAAAATAAAACAGAATCAAAGCAAGTAGGAAAAAATACATAAATAAAATAGAATAAAATAAAAAATGCAGAAACAAAAAAGAACATTAAAAACAGTTGGACTAAAAACAAATAAAAAAGTTGAACTAATGATGTTTCATTTGAATGTTTAACTAGAACAGTCGAAGGCAATCCTAAACAAATGTGTTTTTAGTCTTGATTTAAAGGAACTCAGGTTTTACGCACTTTTAGGTACATTTAGGTACATTCGGTATATGTAATAAGTTGTCTTTAACATTAGAACTCCCCACACCCCAACATAAAATGGTTTGACCAGGATAACGACCTGCTGCAAAGTTTGTTTTATTACAAAGTAAGAATGCAAAAAGACTGTGTTGTCCCAGGTCGCTAGCAAAGCTGTCAGCTGGTCCATGTATAGAGATGAAAATGCCCGCTTCACATTTCTGCTTTGGCCCCTCAGATAATTAAGTCTACAATCTGCACTGGTACACATCAGTGACAGCACTAATTTTAGGCACTGATGATATCACACTGGCATTGAAGCAGAATTATTTGGACAGACAGTTGATTATAGACACAGATCAGCTTTGACCCTTCATCAATCTGCAGTATCAGTGAAAACCTGAATGAAATTCTTCCTCATAGTCAGGAAAACCATGTAGGTTGATTTGCTATTCTGCTGAAGCAAAAATGAACACAAGAATTGGAAAAGAAAGCCAGTCTAACCACAATCAGGGTGTAGCTGCACATCAACAACCCAGGTTCACCCAGACTTCCCTAATTTAAAGAGCACCTTGTTACACACCACCATGAGCAACATAGATATATTCAACTTTGAATTATTCATTTGTTTAATTAAAATGTCATATATGTGGATTTTGAAGGCATGAATGAAGTAATTAAATAATAACTTCATTTTAGATGATTTAGTAACATTACAAATTAAACACATACAAATGTTTTGCAAATATATAGAATGTATGTAAGAAGTTCAGCAGATCAGAAGCATCAAAAATCCTCACTGTTCTAGAATATCACTGACATAATTTATTTATTTCTGCAGACTGGTGTAATATTTGCATAGATTTCATCAGACGACTGGTGACATAGATCAGCTGTCCTCCTGCATCTTCCTGCAAAATGGATAAGAAGAATAATCGGTTACTGCCCCCTAAATCATGCTAAGTAGCATTTTGCTGTAAGATCTTCTACATTAGGGAATTGCAGAGTAAGCATCAAAATGTCTTACCTCTAAGCACTTTCTGGGAAATGATGCAAATAAAAATCCCTATTATTAAAAAAGACCCAATTCCAACAACATAGTACATGTAATTCCAAAATACATCCAAAGCTACCGTGTTCTCTGCAAGATAAAAAAAAAAAGAAAATTAAATCAGAATCAAAGAAACGTGATTGTTTATTTTTTGCTTAAGGTTGTATACAACGAGAATTTACAGTAAACCAGATAAGGAGGTAGTAAGAGGATCAAAACTCAGGTTGAATTAGTTCTAAGTTGAAAAATTTTGTGTGTTTTTTTTGGCTCAATATTTTTTAAAAGGATTGTTTAATATTTATTATCAAAGTTGGAATATGAATAAATATATATTTGCTCATATTTTGTGGAAACCAGGCATAAAAACCAATACGATTTGATTGATTGCCAGAGGAACTATAATCTCAGCAGTGATGTCTGCTCAGATCCCTCATTCCACACACCTGCATAGCTTACCTGCTCATCTTATTCACCTGCATTAGTCACTATATAACCTGCCCTCAAACCAGTCATCAGTGCCAGATTATTTCGAGCCTTTGGTGAGACTTAGTCCAGCCTTCTTGTGTTCTGACTCCCTGATCCTGGCTCTCAACCTCTGAGCCTGAATATTCCAGTCTGATCCGTTTGCCTGACCTGTCTTCTGACTCCTGCCTGATCTCTGCCTGCTTGTGTACTAACCAAACCATTTCCCGACCACTGAGCCTGTCTGCCCTCGTCCAGCCTGGCAGCCGCACTGTGTACTGTACCTGGAACAATGACCTGACTCTGCCCTGGATTCTCCTTTGGCACGTCTCTGACCTCCTGGCTCTGACAACCAACAACGTCATCAACATCGGCTTCGGCTTCACCCTTTGGATCATCCTGCCTACCTTCGTCAGCTCGGTTCTAATCTCCTACCTGTCCTCTGACCTCTGAGACATCAGTGTCTGGGACTATGTGCGGCGACCTCTGCTCCGCATTGGCAGCCAGCCAGTCAGAACAATTCTCTGCATCTGGACTCACACTGAAGTATAAAACCAGGTTAGTGCCTCACACGTTCAGGATCATTCACTTCTAGAGAGACGTGGGACCTTCTGTCTACACCCAAAGAGGTTCCTGCCTTAGACGCTAAAGCCGGGTACTCGGCTTCTGTTGTCAATAAATGTTCTGAGAAATCTAAATGTTTGTCCCCTTTGAATACTGGATCCTTGAGTTCTGAGTCTGTCAAGAACTCAGTAAATAGTAAATCGGCACAAGAGCCAATTCAGTACACAGCCATTTTAATGTGTCCCAGAGCTCTGAGCCAAGTTAGAATAAAGCCATGCCGTCTAGAAACAAATTCTCCAAAAAGGTTTTAGAAAGGTTCATAACCTCCAGAGCTTCATACCTTGGAACTTACTGATCCCTTTTTTTAAATGGACAAAGAAAACATGTGTGATAAATTGATTCTATTGATCAATTAAATTAGCTTTTTTATGAACGTTACATCTTTTGTAATAATTGGATTTTCTTATTCATTCTCCTCTCCTTCATTGTCCGTCGTTCAGAGTGACATCATCTTGTCCCTTTTTATTCTAAGATGTATACATAAAACTCATAAACCAGTTTACTGTATAATAGCTGCAAACATACGGTGTGCTGTATTTTCATTTTATACAATCGCAGGGCCTGACAAATTATTTTTACAATCATATTGGATTTGGCTGCACTTCAAATTCAGATCAACTTTCAGAAAGGATTAAAAACAATTTCCCTCATTTAATATTATAAAATGAAACAGAGAGTAAAAAAAAATTAATCAGATACTTAAGCCATATCATGCCCGAGTAAAAGGGTTTTTAGGTTCTGCAACCAGTTTCATAAATCAGTTGAAATAGTTTTATAGTTAATTATTTGCCTTCTACAGTCGGTTTATGAAACACAAATTATGAACACTCAAAGCTGAAGAGTTGCCAGAGTGTAAAAATTCAGTTTTTACAATATATATATATATATATATTTTTTTATTTATTTATTTATTTTTTTTGCTTTATAGATAAATAGTTTGCTGCCTCTGATCCCAGATCTGCTCACCAGCTACTCACCATTGACTGTGATATTTATGACGTGGCTCACACTGCCTCCACTCTCACACTGATATCTTCCAGCATCACTTTCATTGAAGTTTTGGAAAATAAGGTACGAGCTCCCTTCCAGTGGTTTTTTCTTCTCCCACCCAATTTTAATGCGATCGCTACCATTGATACTGAGACGAGTGAATTTTTCCTCTATTTTATACCAGTTGACAGTTGGTGGTAGGTTGTTGCAGAGTACAGCTGGGCAGTCAATCCTCAGTTCTTGTCCAGGAAAGGCCTCATAAACTGTGTTTCGCCAAACTTTTAGTTCTGTTGTGCAGTCTTCACCTGCAACAGGAGACAACCAAACAAGAGATTAGAAACCTTGGTGCTTCTTTTGCGACATTACACTTTAAAAACATGACCTTTGTCAAGATTTCTGGAAACACCAACTGGACAATGCAACTGTATATTATAATATACATATTCATTAAGAAACATTCCCACCTTTACCTATGGTAATGAGATCTGGGTAATGACTGAAAGGACAGGATTACAAATACAAGCGCCCAAAATGAGTTTCCTTCGAAGGGTGCGCCCAGCCACCCTTCGAGATCGGATGAGGAGCTCATTTAGCTCGGAGTAGAGTCGTTGCTCCTCCATGTCGAAAGGGGCCAGCTGAAGTTGCTCGGGCATCTGTTTCGAATGCTTCCTGGTCGCCTCCCTCGGGAGGTGTTCCAGGCCTGTCCCATTGGGAGAAGGCTTCATGGAAGGCCCAGGACACGCTGGAGAGACTATGTCTCTGATCTGGCCTCATGTCGCCTTGGGGTCCCTCCAGAGCAACTGGAGGAAGTGTGTGGGGATCGGGAAGTCTGGGCATCTTTGCTTAGACTGCTGCCTCTGCGACCCGGCCCCGTATATGCAGAAGAAAATGGATGGATGGATAAAAACCATATATGATGAAATAAATTATCTTGATGTCAGAACTGTGTTGGCAAAATGTAGAAAGCATAATGTGTGTTTTGGAAACTTTTTGGATGTAATGAGGTTCGAAAGGTTAAGATAGTTTGTGATTAATGAGGACGATAAAGGTGTGACAATAGATGAGGTGGGTAGTAACTAAGTACATTTACATGAGTAACTTTGTGAAAAATAAAATGTACTTTTAGGGGTAGTTTTATTGTATTGGGGCGACAGTGGCTGAGTTTGCCCTGCAACCAGAGGGTTGTCGGTTCAAGCCCCAGCTCCGGCTTTCAGTTTCGTTTTTGTAGTTGGTCTTTGCTTACTGATGGTCGGAGAGACTGATGGCGCCAGTGTACGGCAACCTCGTCTCTGTCAGTGAGCCTCAGGACAGCTCTTGCTTCCATCTACCTTGTCACCATCAGTGTGTGTGTGAATGGGTGACTGACTAAAGTGCTTTGATTAAGTCTTCTGACTTGAAAAAATGGTTTATTAGTACAGGCCATTTGGCATTTATTGTACATTTTACTTTTACTTGAGGTTAAAAATATGAAATATTTAAACTCTTAGTTGAGTAAAAATTCTGGCTACTCCATCCAATGTAAGTAACTTCACTTAATACTGACATGCACCATTTAAAGACACTTTGCACTTTACTTTACATTTGTTGAGTCTGCTTTCATTTGGAGGCAGAGTAAAATACATTAAACGTATATTGTAAGTTAACCTACTCTAAAATACTGTAACTAATTATTCATCCCACCTAAACTTTGTATTGTGTAATTACTGAATGTTATATGTTATTTCTATCTTATTCTTTGAACCATCAGAGTTTGCACATCATATAATAATTTGTTAAATGCTGCATCATTTTGTAAAACATTAACTCAGTTGTTAGTAAGAACATGGTTAGTTAGTAGATCAGTTAGTCTGTACTTGAGTAGCCTTTCTACCAAATACTTTTCTTTACGTGAAGTAATTTTTTCTAAAGGCTACTTTTTATTTCTATTAAGTAAAAAATATGATGAAGTAGGTCCTCTACCCACCTCTGGACAATAGGCTAAAGGCAAAAAAAAAACTGCATATGATCCTATAAGGTTCAGAAAAGCTCAGAGTGGAAGATGTGTTATTATTATTATTCAAACATTTTTATTGGGTTTGGAATTGTGCATAACAATTAAAAACCAGACCAAACTTCCAACATAAGCAATAAAATGACAATAACAAAGAAAAATAAACAAAAAATTAGGTGAGCGTGTAAGAGAAATAATAATATGATAGAAATGGATGGAATAATATCGATGTTACAGTACTGTTACAGAGCCTATGATTCAATAATAACACAATGTCTCCAGCAGGAAATGGTAACTGAAAATAATTTAGAAATGGCTGCCAGACCTTGCAGAACCTCTGGGTTGATCCCCTGATCGTTAGCTTTATTTTCTTGAGTTTTAAGTGTGCCAATTAAATCCTCAACCCATCACCTGTGTGTGGGAGGCCTCTCTGACTTCCACTTATGCAAATAAAGACTCAATATAACCATCCCTGCAGGGGTCTTACCAAATATAGCAATTTCGAGTGCAGTCCTTTAAAAAACGTAAGAAAATGTGTCGATAAGAGTGGATAACGTATACGTTTTACAAAGGTTGGTTGCCAGGATTGGGCAATATGGCTGAAAAATTTTATAAGAT
>NW_015151263.1:269088-281289 GCF_000732505.1 Cyprinodon variegatus | reverse complement strand
TTTTACTTTGCATAGAATGCAAAGATCTGCTGCTCAGGCTCATTTCTTACAGTTAAAATCTTGAGCTTTAATTGTCAAGGCTGCACAGTTTGATATTTGTATCGTCAACTCCAGAACTGTAAAAAGCTCAGTTTGAGGTGTTAAACCTTCTTCTACATCTTAAACATCCCACTACTACATCTTAAACCCTTTTATATACATTTTGTCCATGCTAAAAGAATTGTGCTCTAGTTCCTACCTTTACTTTTTAGGTATTTATATCAAAGCATTAGGACTGAATGCCTGTGCTAATTGTCAGTCGTCATGTAAAAACCACGGTTTAATCGAAGTCCGGTCACCTCTGATTCAGTCAGTTTTTTTTTTTTTTGTTTGTTTAAGACTGAATCTTTAAAACAGACTAAAAACAGTCTAGTTTAGTAGTTACGGTAACTTACTGTCAGCATCCAGAGCGACGAGGAGAACAGATGACATCAGGAGAAATACAAGGACTTTAGAGCTTTTAGAGGTCATGATGGTGTCCTGTTGAACTGGCCGCTTTTGTGTTGCATCTATATGTGTGTTGGGTTTTATATCACAACATATTTGGTGAGTTTACTTCCTGTTGGCTGATATGGGGTCTTTGGTAGACGTGTTTAGAATAGATCACACTGTAAATGCTAATACATTTCCTGTAGAACCATGTCCGTTTCTTAAGCTATACATTCTTTTAATAGTAAAAAGTCACAGACATACTTTATGATTATGTTAAAAGAGGCTCTTTACTGTGCAATTAGATATAAAAAAGTAAAAAAAAAAATCTGTTACCATTCCAACTTTTGTAATAAAAAAAAATGAAAGCAGGATTTTTTTTCGCCTGAAATGTGACATCCAGTTGAAACCAGAAATTTACAACAGTGATTTGGACTCTGTTTTCCTGCTTTAAGTCAGTCAAAATGCTAAATCCAAAATTACATTGAGAGATGATTATGTTCTCTTCAAAATCCAAAGGCTTGACGATGTCTAAATTTTTTTTTTTAGGAATCTGTCTTATTGCCAGCAGCCTCGCTCTGCTCCGAGATCTTTATCCGTGATGCATTAAAAGCATTCAGTGCAATAAATACACACCAAGCAGCTATCTGCCACCACTGACTATCAGTTAGATTCAACAAACACAGATTATACAGTGTTTCCCTTTACTTTTAAATACTTTCCTTCTATATAAATACTTTGCTTTGCATAGCATCAAACTTGACCCTAAATCTAATTTAACCTCTAAAAGTTTGTTTGTTCAGTTGATCTGAAGGCCTATTTGCAGGACAAATAGATGAGCTGAAAAGGAGCATTGTTTATTTATTTATTTTTTGCTGTAGCAGGGACTGATTAACTTAACAGAAAAGAAAGCATCCTGAGTCCAGAAAGTACAAAGTTTATTGAGTTGAGGTTAGATTTAGGTTTAGGAAGCACTAGTAACTGGTATAGGTTGCCTGCCAGAGTTAGGGCATAAAAAAAGTTTGAAAAAGACTAAAAATCAATGGAAGTTGTTGATGGGTGGCGTCTCTATTTGCATAGATCTACATTAAGGTGAGAGAAGATGTTTCTTTGCCAAAAGAGAATTATTGAATTTCATAGAAAATCTGCATGAGAAACCCTAAAGTTAACAAAACTAACCACTGACAATATCAGTGCAAAATGTCAAATGGCCACTATAAGTTTAGGCATTAGTCACCATGAAGAGTCACTTCTAACAAATCCAGCTGACTGTCTGCCTTTAAACCTGACGTATGGCTGAATATTCAGTCTCCTCTGTCTGCCTCTGTGGCCACAGAGCCTCTCTTTGTGGCGGTCTGTGGTTGAGAGCAGCATAGATGACAGAACTGTCCTCCCCTTGTGTTACATTCCTCTGTCTGTTTCTCTCCTGCATCCTTTGACCGTGACGTGGCTCATTCCCTCTTGATGTCCTGGGGATCTCAATCCACTGTAGGAATAAAAAGTAAAAATTCTAAATAAGTTAAAATGTTAAAGGTATAAACACTTAACCTGAACGCTCAGGATTTTACCTGATCTGTTTGTTTGTCTTTCCTTGATTTTCCTGCAGGTTAAGCGGTTTGTTTAATAGCTTTTACATTATTTAATTACTAGTTGAGGCTAAATAAAAAAATATATATATCTCACCTTTGCATCCCAGCTTGCATATCCCAGATATAATAACAACCATGATGACAAATGAACCAATCCCAGCAGAGTACACAAATATCCAAAAAATACCTCTCGGTTCAGTTTTGGGATGGTTATCTATGAGACAAAATAGAAAATCAGAAAATATATTTTTGTTAATTCATTTACAATATTTAGTACGAAAAAAGTTGCTTTTCTCTATCATTTTAACAGCAGTACAAATTCAGAACTTTTCATCCCTTTCCCTTTTAGATTATTTAATTTATTTTCTAACTAAAAGTTAAATATATACTTTATACACTTCATACCAATAAGGGAAAAGATTCATACCAAATTACAGAAACTGAGAATTTGAAGTATTTACTATAAGAGCACTAATATTCTTTTATTGCAAGTTCATTTGGTTTGATTTGCAGGGCCTCATTTAGTATTTTATGGGATATTTTGGGGAATCAAAATAGTTTTCCTTAATATTTTAGAATGTTTTGTGCAACTGTAAGATTTGAGCATCGATATGAATATTTTTTTTTCTTCATTCTATGAAAAAACTTAAGTATAATATACATTGTTATGAAATTGTTTGATTACAGTACTAAATGAAGGTAAGGAAGAATGAAACTAAAGGGCAGGTAAGGTAGGAGGACATAATTATAAACTCTCCTTACTTGTGTCGTTGGTTATTCCTTTATTTGTCTTGTTTGTGACCTCAATGTTCTCTGAAAAACAAAACAGATTTATCCTCATAACCAGATATAGAAGCACAGATGCATATTAATTTAAGGCTGCTTTGATCTAATATTACATATTATGATTAGACATTCTAAAACAGTAAAACCACTCACCAGTAACTTTGATATGGATGACATGACTAACACTGCCTTCACTTTCACATCCATATCCTCCAGAGTCTTTTCTGAGGATCTTTTGAAAAATAAGGAATGAAACTCCTTCCAGAGGCTTGATCTCCTCCCATCCTATTCTAATCCGATTGCTGCTGTCGACGATGAGACGTTCACGTTCGTCCTCTATTTTATACCAGGTGACTTTTGGTGGAGGATTGTTGCAAAATAGAACTGGACAGTCAATCCTGAGGTTCTGTCCAGAAACCACTTCATGATTTGTGTTTCTCCGCACTCGTAGTTCAATGCAGTCCTCATCTGCAGCAGGAGACAACCAGACATAAGAGACTGTACACCTGGATGCGTCTTTTACTTAACCGTTTACACTTTATAAGCTGAATCTTAACAAATAGAGCAAAATCATGGGACACACCCTCAAACCAAACTTGTATAATTGACATACAAAAACATTTGGATGCTTGAAGAGTTTCCTTCACACATAAAATGAAAGCTCAGTTGTCAGAACATTTTGCATTGATGTAGAAAGAAAGGAACATTTATTTTGTGGAAATTTTTGTTTGTAAGAAGGTTTGGAAAGAGGTTTAAGATCTTTTTAGGCAGTGGGAAGTTTGGTGCTGCAGGAACAGAGGCAAAGCAGCATCTTATAACACTCTGTGAAGAAAATTATGGAGAGGAACTGGAAAGTACGGAAGCCCAGTAGCTTTAACCTTGAACAATAAGTTAAAGGGTATACATTGTAGAATCAACAATGTTTGAACAGGCCTCAGTACTGCAGACCATGGAGATGACCTGAATGAATATTAGTCACATATGGAAAAAATAAACTTAAACGAAAGAAAATAAACTTGAAGAATAACTTTGATTATATAACCAGGATATGTATTTGGTTATGATGAGTTATTAAACTTTTATTTTGAAGGAAAAGATTTTAACCTGTTTGCAGAAATTTGAGATTGTTACATTTGAATAAATTCATTATGTAATTGTTGTAAATGTCACTGTGACATTTTTGTGTGTGTACGTTATGTAAAGGAATATGTGCTTTTTGTTTGCTTTTTTATAGTCTATAAATGGCATGGATATATATATATCACTACAGTATTACTTTCCTACATATTTAACTCTGTTGCAGTGACATATAGATCACTTATTGAGCTTGACAACCTCAAACTATTTCCTCTATATGAAAAAGAATTTTTACCACATGATCACCATCGCTCTCACAAACCATTTTAACCATTTAACCAACCATTTCATGCAAACGAGCAACACTGCTATAGAATCCACACATCTGTGATCATTTTTTTTAATCAGGCTCATTGTGATCATAGGAAAATACTTTGTTCCCTTAAAGTTTAACACTGTGATATTAAAGCCTGCATCAGAGCATCGAAATCAGCCTTCATTTCCTCATGTTTTATACGCCCATGTTTTCAACTCATCGCCAAATATAGCAGGATGGAAAGCAAAGTGGCATCTTTAAGTAAAATATTTATTTTAGAAATATAAAAAAAATGTTAATTATTTGTTTAATTTATTCAATTCAGTTTATTTCTATAGCGCCATTTCACAACACGTCATCTCAAGGCGCTTTACAGTTCACCAGATCATCCAGTCAAATTGATTCAAAGTTTTCTATCTAAGGAAAACCAGTTGATTACATCGATTCATCAACTCAAATACAATCCCTCACACTAAGCATGCTTGAAGCGACAATGGAGAGGAAAAACTCCCTTTTAACAGGAAGAAACCTCCAGCAGAACCAGGCTCAGTGTTAGCGGCCATCTGCTGAGGCCGACTTGATGTTCAAGGAGACAGAAGCAGAGATACAAAAAGCAGCTGTAAAAGGCGGCCCTGTCCAGGAAACACACAGCCAGGCAGACGAGCTCCAAGGCAGCTCCCATGTCAGAGAACGAAGAGAGCACATCCAGCCAGCCAGGGCCAGTTTAGTTTTAAATTATAAAACAAAGACGTACAGGCTTACCTTTATTTTGTATATATATAAAACCAAAAAAAACCATCTTAGACTTATGATCTAAGACTTACCAATACAATCCAGTGCAGCTTAGATTAGTAATCATGTTAACTTACTGTCAGAATCCAGAGCAACAAGGAGAACAGAGGAAATCAGGACAATCAGAAGGACTTTAGAGCTGTTAGCAATCATTTTGGGCCCCTGATGAAGTTACACTGCTTTAAAACTTCATTATGTACTGACTGTACACCACATTATATCTAGTTAGTGTACTTCCTGTTTGCTATTATGGGGTCTTTGGTAGGTGTGTTCTACAAAAGTCTTCCTTTTAAATGCTAATTGATTTAATTTAGTCAATACAAGAAGAAGCATTTCCGTTTCTAAACCTGTAGATTGTTCTATTACTAAAAAAAAGCACAGAGCTGCTTTAAATTAGATTTAATAGAAGTTCAGGTGTGGAACTGATAAAAGAAAGAGCAACAACCTCAGCGGCCTGTGTTTTTATGATACGTTTCAGAGAAGTCATCATTTTTTTACACCTTTGATGTGACATCTAGTTAAACCAGAAGTTGACAACAATGATTATCAGCGTATCAGACAAAAAAATCCTGTTTTATGTTGGGTAGGATGTTTGAAAAAAAAAGATAAAGATTTGACTTCAATTTGTGGGGGAATCTGGTTTATTGCTAGCAACCTTGGCTCGCTGTTGGATTCAAACATATGCATTCTTATGTAAATTCATTTAAGCTCATGTATGGATATTAGTGTACTGGGATATTGAATGATTTAGTATTTTTAACTTTAGGGCATGTGTTAAAGGAATGGGATGGGATGATTGCAATGGTAATCCTTCCTCAGTATGTACCTGGAAATTGGGGAGAGAAAATATACGATCTGGAAAATGTTTAAGGAGGAGCTTCAAGCTTCTAGGTTGCGAGTTTGGACACTGAGTCAGGTCGCACTGCTGAGCTTGTGATGCCACGTTGGTTTTCTAGTGTGATCTCTTCAAAGATCTTTGTACCAAATAAAGCACTTGATTTCATCTCACTGTTTCAGCTCTTATGCTATGCTATTCACATCAACTGAGACACTTTACAGGTGTCCCCGGATAGGGAAAGGGGGAACCAGTAGTTCTGGGCCCTTCTGCTATAATATACAGGAGAGTTTTGATAAGGGGGAGGCCGAAATCCAAAATACACTTTTGTTTGAGAGAAAGCTGCACAGAATCTTTCGTCAACCTTGAAGTCTTTGTCGCTGGACTCCACGTGGCGAATCCAATATTCCAAATTTGTTGAGCCTTTATACTTCAAGGGAGCATGCACATCCAAGATTTTATCCCAACTCACTCTCACTGGAAAAAATGTAAACCTATATGTAATTTTTTTCCTCAAATAAGTGCATTTTGTCTTGAATTGAGGAGGTGAGACACTTTGCCAATGGAGAGACAACAAGAGATTTACATTTAAAATAAGAAAAAAATTATTTCCTTTTCTAATTTCAAGTGCATATTATCTAATTATCCTATTTTAAGAGTAAAAGTACTAATTTCATTGGCAAATCATCTTATTTACTTACGGCTCAGCTCATGGTCCTGTTCATTCATATCCTTTGTGAGCCCATCAACCACCGCCAGAAGCCTAATCATCGGCCGACATCCTCTGTAATTGTTGATACATCAGGTATCCTCCAAATTCAAACATAAGAAATAAGAGTATCATAAATCCAAACATGATATATGTTCCACGTAATAAACTGAGAGCATCATAAAACACACCGTTCTCCAAGCCCCCCAGGAGTCCAGAGTGTATCCCAGAAGTAAGTCCCAGCAGGAAAGGACAGATCTATTGTTGGATTCGCTCTGAAAATAGACACATGAAGTGTAAAGCAATAGATTCTGTCTTTGCTTTGTACGACTTTAAACTTGACTCGCAATCAAGTCACAGTGGGTTGATATCAATGGCCGATTCTAACCTCATTTCAGTTAATCAGAGGGTCTATTTTCGGATGCATATTGCAGAACTAAAGGATGAAGCTTCCCAGCTCTTTTTGCTGCAGGAAGGATTGGTACACTTCGCAAAATAGACGGCATCCTGAGAGTTAGGAAGCACTTACTTTATACTAAAAACAGCTAGATTAGGACTAAACTCCTTTAGAATCCAATGGTGGGTGAAATTTGAATTCAGCCACCTCTTGATAATTATTATCTTAGCAGGGTAAGGTTATTACATGACCCATCATACCATGTCAGATTAAAAACCCAAAGATTGGCTGCTTTGAAACTGTGAGAGTTCACTTTTTTGTTTTATTTAAAAATAGAGAAGATGTCCAGTGAAATCTGATCAAGTCACAATCTAGTAGAAAAGAATAGCTGGTGAAGAATTATGCCGCTTCTTCTGGGGGTCTATCCTCAACCAAACTAATAGACTGAAACTTTATCCCAAAATTTGGTCAAACTAACCAACCTACAACCTCACAGCTTTTATTCAGCTGTTGAGTTATGAAAATATCCCAGCGTTTTTCAGTATGTGCCTAATTGCCACCAACGTACTTGTTCGTTTCTTTGTAGAATTTAAAGTAGCATAGCAAAGCATGAAAAAAAACCTTTATTCTATGTTTGTATGTATATTTTTTCTTTATATTTCATTGCAGATTCATAACTGACAATGTTCTGAGTGTTTATTTGAAAATATGTTATTGTTTTTCTTCATCCTCTCTGGAAGAATAAAGTTATTGTGCAGTTCACAGACGTAATTATTTTTTTGGGGGGGACATGTCGAGCACTAGGACCAAGCAGAAATCCACAGCTCATGCTAAAGCCCGCTCCACTTAATTTAGACTGCCCTCAATCCCCTGATTGGACCTCCGTCTTTTCTTGTGTGATGGGCTGTGACCGCTGTCACTCCTGAGAAGCTCACTTTATGCGCCACTGAATCGGATCTGTGATTGGATGCTCACTGCTGAACAAATCACTGCTGAACTTCTACGTGTCCATGTGTCCATGACTGTCTGAAACCGTAGCTCACCACAGAAATATGCCTGAAAGTGCACTTGATTATTAGGAGGACCACTTATTTAAATGATCCACCCGGAAATAAAAGATCATCCTCTATACCTTTAATTTAAACGAATCTTTGAATTGGTCCCACGTGCGTGCATGTGTTTGCGTGTTTGATTATTAGACCCTCAGCCAGAATGTCTGAAAAGGAGAGACATAATAGACTTCTTTAAAAGTCAAAGTGTAAGTTACGTGCAAAGAGCTGTGTAACACCCCTTCTACAAAACCTTCACTGGCTCCATAAAGCAGCATATCTACCTCAAGATCCTCTTTCAAATTATAAATCTTTTAATAACCTTGTAAAATATATTTGTTTTATTAAAGGTGCAGATGAATAATATGTATTATTGTGTTATAGTATTGTCATCAAATGTGATTTTATATATCCAGGCTCATATTAATTGTAAAACTATGTGTTTTTAATCTACATGGATTTTTGCACCCCAAATTCTCAAATTGTTCATGTCATGCATCAAAATATTTTGTCAGGAGAGAAATAGCAGAGATGCAAGAGAAACAGAGAAAGTGGAGGAAACAAACTAAAAAGCAACCCCCCACACACACACACACACACACACACACACACACTTCTGAAGCCAAAAATGTGTCCATGGGTCAGTTTGAATAAAGGAGACAGAGTGGAGAGATGAATGTGCCGCCTTTTTGAAAGATGCTGTTTTGTATAAGGACTTTTTACTTGCTCGTTAAGCTGGAATAATTTGAACTCTTTTCCACATACACCTTTCTGTGTCACACCACAGAGGAAATATTACTGTAGCATCTCAGCAAGTCAACCAAGACATTAAGGGTTGGATACTAATGGCTCTTTGAAGCAGGTGATGAAATGGAGCGTATGGCATTGAAGTAAAGTCCATCTGTTTCCAACAAATGAAAAGCAGAACATGTGACTCAATAAAACCACACTTTTTTTTAATTAAGAATCTGTTAAAAATGAGCATTCATACAGGATGTGTGCACTAATGTTACCTGTACAGGAAGCGGAACGGCTTGCTGTCGTCTGTCACGTTCAGTCTTTATTGATCAAAGCTGTTTCACTTTCACATGTTTGAAGTTTGATTAAAGGGCACACAAAAAGCAACTTGTGAAGTATTTATAATTTACTAAACATTTAAAAAACACAAAGGAAGACCTAATCTGAGCAGATGTTTTAGATTTGGCATACAAATAGGCATTATCATAATAAAAGGCCTCCTGTAGTCCTGAGGTGTGACACAAGAAGACATTGTATAAAGCATTGCTGTTAACTAAAGTAGAGCAATGTTTAGCTGTTTTTGTTGTGGATGATACCAATAATACAATTAATGCTTTGCAGTGATGACACAACATTTGAAACCATTCATCCATCTCCTTCCACTTATCCATCAGGGTCATGATGGGGTTGGTGCCTTATCTCCAGCAGGCTATGGGTGAAATGCAGGGTACATCCCGGACAGGTCGCCAGTCCATAGCACGGTAGGGATGCCAATCAGCCTAATGCAAATTAATGACCTCATAGTTATGTTTATGGACAGTGTGAGGAGGAGTGCCTGGAGAGAATCCCGGGAGACCATGCAAACTCTATGCAGAAAGGCCCTCGGCTGGTAAAAATGCCCTCATCCTGTTTGTAACTATGGCAACTATGATTAACCCAGGATTCTCTCAAAAGCCTTTTGATTATTTATACATGAAAAAAAAAATGATTCAACGTTTTCAAATCAGTAAAACTATTATGTATCTTATTGAAACAGTAAAGAGATGGGTAAGTGTGGAAATCATATGTTTCCTGTCCTCTTTTTTACTCTGACGCCCCTAAATACATGAGTCTGACATAGTGGAAAAATTGCAAAACTTCTTTTGGAAAGTAAGCTTGTATGAGAGATGCAAACAGTAACTCTTAAACAGAGCGTGCACGAGGAGAAATGGGCTTGTGCACGCTCTCACATGTGTTTAATAGGCGTCCCCTCCCGGGAGCAAGTACAGGGTTGTGCATGTGCATTTTTTAAAGAGGAAAGGGCGGGTCTTCTTAAAAATCCTTCAATATCCTATACCTTTGAGTAATTTTTAAAAAATAGACTCTCTTGTAAGTGCAGAGGACTGAATAAATGTTTCCAGATTTCAATCAACACATTTCATGTTTTGCAGTTCTATATTTTTACTTTCATAGAGATAAAACACAGTCAAAGCATTTTCCCTTGGATATATAAGATTTTTAAAAATCATTGAGACATTAAAATGCTTGGAGTTGCACCCAGATGAAGACAGGCGGGGGGGTAAAATGATGAATTGAAAGTTTAAGTTTAGTCTTTAGAAGGTAAAGCAGCTTTCATCAAAAAACATGAGTAAATTAACTCGTGTCGCAAAACAGAACATGGTTTGGCATTGAATCAGTATTCAGCTCCGAAGAGTGAAAGAAAACAAAAAACATTTTCAGATTCCCTTTTACATCTATATTTCTGTAACAGGTCAGATAAGCTTAGCTTAGCAGTTTATAAGGAGTACAAATCCTGCATATTACGTAACATCTTCACATATTTTATCAGAGAACTGAAGCCATGGATCAGCTGCCTTCCTGCACCTTCCTGCAAAACAGATTTGAAGCATCATTGATTAATGCATCATGATTTAAATTTTGCTGCTCAATATTCTTCATTAGTAAACTTTGAAAGTTTTTTTTATATATATATATTTTAAGTTAGTAATTAGCATAGACATGTCTTACCTTTAAGCTTTACCTTTGTCTTTGATAGAACACATATGAAAAGCACTATGATGGAATAAACCCTGATTCCAAAAACACTATACATGTATTGCCAGAATATACAGCAAACTCTGCAAGATAAAACAAGAAATTAAAATCAGAATCACAGAAACTCCTTTAATATTTATTTTTCAGAAAATATGAACCAGAAGAGGAGAAAGTTGGAGGTTAAAACCTGAGGACGAACTTGTCCAAATGTGAAAACTTGGTGTTGTTGTGAGCTCGGTATTTCCTAAAAAAGCAGGTTAAATATTTATGATTACAGCTGAAGCTTTAGTAACCAGATATATACTCATTATTTTGGGAAAATTGAATTAGATACAAATTGTCTGTGATGCATTTTTGTAGGCAGTGAGTAGACAATTAATAGGAACAAAAGATGATCAAACTGTCTGCACATGCCAGAGCAGCCGTAGCAAGTGAAAAACAAAAAACAGAACAGCACTATCTAGCACCGCATCCTCCACAAAGGGTTTCAGAGGGGTTTACAATGTCCAATGCTTCCTATGTGAGAGCAGCCTGTGTCATACTGAGCCTATTTTGAAATGCTAAAAATGTGCTCAGGTTCCAGCACAGCTTATCAGATAATACTGGACATCTATGTTTTATACTAGATTTGATGAGCAGCCAATTTAGTATGACTTAAAAACTAAATAGGCATAGCTAAAAAACTAGCAGAGTGTTCAAATGCAGAATTTTTTTCCCCTTTCACAGATAAAACTCACGATACTCATGACTCAGACTGCTTCCACTTCAAAACTGAATCCTCCAGATTGATGCACTCTTCTTCGGGTTTTTTTTTTTTTGGAAAGGTTCTAGCGGCCTTATCTGCTCCCACCCTATTTTAATGGCACACAAGTTTTTCCTCAATTTATACCAATAGACTGTTGGTGTTGTATTGTTGCACAATACAGCTGGACAGTAAATCAAGTCAGTAACCGCTTTATAATGTGTGTTTTGCAGCACTGGTATTTATGTTGCGCAGTCCTCCCCTGCAGCAGGAGACAACCAGATGTAAGAGATGACTTAAAGTAGGATCTCGACAATGAGATCAATATCTTAGGAAACACTTAATAACTGAGCAATAGGATAATATAATAGGAAGTATTTATCAAAACATGTGAGATACAAAGTTATACAGGAAATTATACTCTCACCGGCCACTTTATTAGGTACACCTGTCCAACTGCTCGTTAACACTTAATTTCCAAGCAGCCAATCACATGGCGGCAACTCAGTGCATTTAGGCATGTAGACATGGTCAAGACAATCTCCTGCAGTTCAAACCGAGCATCAGTATTGGGAAGAAAGGTGATTTGAATGACTTTGAACGTGGCATGATTGTTGGTGCCAGAAGGGCTGGTCTGAGTATTTCAGAAACTGCTGATCTACTGGGATT
>NW_015151263.1:224732-268189 GCF_000732505.1 Cyprinodon variegatus | reverse complement strand
GCATGGATGTAGAAAGTAACGTGGCCTCTTGTATCTCTGATTCTTTGTCTATCTCTGCTCCTGTCTTCTTGAACCCCAGATAACCCGACAGATGGGCCGCTAACACTAAGCCTGTTTCTGCTGGAGGTTTCTTCCTGTTAAGAGGGTGTTTTTCCACTCCACAGTGGAGTGTTGACACTGGGCAGTGATTTAGCTTTAACTTTAAGCTGATTTCTCAGTTTAAAGTTAATGCCAACACAGCAAATAGGAATATAATATTACATTAGACCAATTAAATTGGCTTTATTGAAATTAACTGCATTAAATGCTTAAGGTTTTGTTCTTTTAAGAATTGTTGTTGAACTGCAACACATTCAATAGTAATCTGTTGATAATTGTTATACGTTATATGTTTTTTTAAAATTGATCAAAATTGCCTTTCGGAAAATATGTAGGTTTAAAACAGCAGACAGGCCCATTTTTAGGTTAGAATCTTTAACTTCCTACCACTAACAATATTTTACTTCCTGCTCACACAAAGTGTAATTCAAAGGTAGTAAGATCTGATACACTTGTTGTGGTTGGGATTTTATTAGAGTAATCATTTTGAAAATGTTTTATTTTCTTTGAGAAAATGGAAGTTAAACGTTGTTATACATTTTGTATTCCTTAGTCAATAGTTGTAATATTTTGGCTGAATTTACAGCTAAATGTTTGCAAGTCTTTTGCAGTGTCTGACAAGTTTTCCTAATTAGTTGTCCTTATTGAGTTCCATTCAGTTTCACATTAGATCCCATCAGCTTCCCTGTTTCTGCTTTATTCTTTCTTCAATACACTTGTATAGTGTATTGCATCCAAATTCAAAGGTTTATGATTTTTAGACCCTTTATTTAAGTTGCTGTACTTTAACCAGATTTCCAAAAAAAAAATTATTTTTACTCTTCAATTAGGTCTAGATTTACTAACAGATTAACCAATTTCTTTGTGCATGCTTATCATATTTTATGTATTTTTTTTTATCTTATTTATTTTTAAGATTTAACACCTTGGATGGAGAAGCTCGTCAAAGAATAAGTAATTTTCCTCTGGGGGAGAATAAAGAATATTCCTTTTTTATCTAACTTACTCTTGGTTAAAGTTTGTTGTATTACTATATCAATGTTTAATTTACATCTGCATACCTGCAAGCTTCTTTTGCAACAAACTTAATTTTTATGTGATTATGGCAACTTAAATGATTCAGTTGCATCCATTACACATGCAGATACCATGCAGTGCTGTAGGATTTACAAATTGGCACTAAATATAAAAGCTTAATGCTTTCTTTATTGTAAGTCTGTTTCAATTAATTAAAAAATTTATTTAGTTGTATCTGCTGATGACTACATAAAAGTTCTCCAATAACACGCAACACATTTCTGCTTTAGCAGTTCTACTTTTTTTCTTTCATAACGATAAAACAGTCCAAGTATTTTCTCTCTGAGATATCAGATACAAAAATTCAATATTGTTTTGACTACGGAGCTTGGATTAGCAACTGGATGCAGAGAGACTGACAGTGGCCAAACATTGAGTAGAGACGTTTAATTCTGTAAAAGAAACATACATCAAATTCATAACAAAACCTGCTTTGCAAAATGGAACATTTCTTGGCATGGATTGGGATTAACCCATTAGGCATCAATACCTTGATACAGAGAGAACAAAATAACTACTTTGCAATCAAGTTTCTATTTGATTTATTTCTAATAAATGTCTGACAGGTCAAAAAAGCAAAGCTCAGCAGCTAATCAAGTATTTTCTACAATAGCACTAATATTATTGATAGATCTCCGCGGATTGAAATCAGAGCAGATTATCTTCAGTGACTTCATCAGAAGGCTGGGGAATTGGATCTGCTGTCTTTCTGCATCTTCCTGCAAAATAGATATAAAACATCATCAATTACTCCATTATCATTTACTTTTGCTTAATTTTTTAATCTTTTATGTGTCAGTAAATGAGCTGATAAAGGTCTTACCTTTAAGCATTGTCTTTGATACGACACATATGGAAATCACTGTGATGAAAACCCCCCCGAATCCAAAAACACGATACATGTATAGCCAGACTACATCCTGAGGTTCATCACCACACTCTGCAAGATTAAACAGAACATAAAATTAGAATCAGAGAATGTTCTGTTATGTTTTTTGACAGACAATATGAAGCAGATGAGGAGGAATTTGGAGAATAAAACCTGAGGAGGAACTTGTCCAAAGTTATAAACTGGGTCTTATTTTGAGCTCAGTATTTCTTGAAAAGTATGTTAGATATTTATGATTAAGATTGACATATAAGTAACAATTTGTATAGTCATTGGATTTGGAAAACTGAATTATGAAACAAATCCTATGGGATACATTGCAGTAACCAATTAATAAACAATAAATAGGCACAAAAAGCTAATTGAAGATATTTCTATCTTCCTACCATGCATGTGTCAGAAAGGCTCTACCAAGATAAAAAAAAAACCAAAATCTGCAGTCCTCTAGCTTCACATCCTCCACAAAGATTTTCAGAGGGTTTACGGCATCCAATGCTTCCCATGCAAGATCAGACTGATAACGTACTAAACTTGTTTTGAAATGGTAGAACTTTATTTAAGTTCCAGCACTGTATGTAAAAATAATTTTAGACTTACAAATTAAAAAAGCTAACAGATAAAGATTTGACACATGGTTCAATTGCAGATTTTGCTGTTTATGCATATTGATGCTTTTAGTAATAAAACTGCAAAGAGTTTACTATATCTGATCCCCTGCTCTCTGAAACAGGAGAGGCTCAATGGTGTAAATTATATCCAGACATCAAGTATTGCATATGTTGAAATACATAAACATGTTACTACAATGGCTGAAAATGGGCCTTGTAATAATAATTTATAATAATGGAACTTTATTGATCCCACATGGGTGAAATTTACCGCTGCATTTAACCCATCCCCTTGGGGAGCATTGGGCTGCCATCATGCAGGACCTGGGAAGCAATCGGGGGTTAAGGGTCATGCTCATAGACCCACAGTGACAGTCTGTGGGAGAGGAGCTCGAACTGCGAACTTCGGGATTTCAATCCCTTTGCCCTAACCACTTTCCGCCTCTCCCTCCACGAAATAATAAACTCCAGAAGGCAGGGCAAGAGTTCATTTAACACCGGCTGTACTGATTGAATGATCACTTTTTCTTCTGGTCTCATGAGGAAAACCTCCACACTGTCTGGCCAGTATGTTTGCCAATCAGCATCAAGCAGCCAGCTGCACGACCCCCTCCCACAGACCCTCCAAGAGGTTTAGCCTCACTAGAAATGACGAATTTTGGCATGTTATCCAATCAGGGCTCTACTTTCTCTGAAGGTAGATTGTGTCCGAGAGCAGTCCCAACAGATGATTAATGCGCAACATACTCATAAAATCAGGTGCATTTTAGTGCATATTTAATGCAGTTTAATGACTACAGTACATTTATGAATTCTACAGTGAAGGTTTAGCCTCCCTAGTATTCAATGGGAAATAGCCACCGATCTCATTCCCAATATGTGCTCCAAATACTCACCAATAACTGTGATTTTAATGAGATGGCTCAGACTGCTTCCACTTCGACATCGATATCCTCCAGAGTGACTCCTGAGGATCTTTTCGAAGAAAAGGTATAAGACCCCTTCTAGAGGCTTTTTCTGCTCCCACCCTATTTTAATGTGACTTCTATTGTTGGCAGCAAGACGAACATGTTTTTCCTCAATTTTATACCAGTAGACTGTTGGTGGTGTGTTACTGCAGAATACGACTGGACATTCAATCCAAAGTTTCTGTCCCATAATCGCTTCATAATTTGTGTTTTGCGGCACTGGTAATTCTGTTGTGCAGTCCTTACCTGCAGGAGGAGACAAACAGAGAATCAAAAAATTACATACAAGATTACATACCTTGGTACTTACTTTGATAAATTAATAACAAAGGCCCTAACCCTAAAAACAATAGATGTAATCTAGGAAGCTCTCAAAAGCATACACAACAAAAAGCCTCCTGACCCAGATTGACTTTTACCATAATTCTATATAGAAATCTGGAATGCCTTGGATTGACAATCCAATGAATCCTGCAGGAATCCGAATAAAATAACATAAACTTCCACCAAGTATGAATTCTGCCAATAAACACAAATAGACAAAAATGCTGGTACCCGTTGTTTAATGAAACAAAAATCCCCAGTATTCACAAAAATAACTTTTACCTTACAACAGTAATAATACATGAAAGTTCTATGAAAATGAACAAATGAAAGTCAGACAATGCTTTCCATCCATGCATCAATGAATGCTTTTGCAAAATAAGCACATGAAATAGGTCTGGACAAAAAATGGTGGTATCCTTAGAAAAGAGACCAAAGGGACATATTTAATCAAGCTGTGTCTACCAATTACCATCACATGGGTCTACAATATGTAATAAATCAGAGGGCCTATATATAGGGCCACAGGTACTCACTATACTATTTGGTGACATGGTGTATACCACACTCAACATGGACCAGAGGAAGCAAAAAAAAAAGTTGTCAAAGGAGATTAGAGATACAATTGGTTGGGTCGGTGTCCTCCTCCACTAGTGGAAGGTGGAAAACGAGGCCCCTATTGGGTTCAGCGGTGGAGGGGGATCCCTGGTAGAACACCTGTTCACTAGTCCTTTACTCCCCATTCCCAGATGTCTCCTGTCGCCTACTCTGTCACACAACCACACATTGGGAGCAGAACATTACTGGGGTGGGTGTCCCTATCACTTTAATGATTATCATTAATATCAAGGCATGCACATATAGGTCCTTGAGGTGGGCATCTTTGGGGCATTGGAGGCAGGTCAGTTTAGCTTTCTTTGACTTCAATCCTTGTGCCCAACTCGTGTTGGGATGCATTTGGACATTACGGGCTTTGTGTGCGAGATTTGGGGAGCAATCCTACCCTCTACCTAGTTTTAAACACAGAGAAATCTGATTGGGTCTGCCTTAAATGTGACTGGATGCCAATGGAGCACTTGGGCTCATTGCCGCAGCCCATTTGGGACTTGACCACTATAGCCTATGGGGTCTGGCCCCAGGGCTCCCGTCTGCCAAACTTGATAGGATGTTGCTGTTCCTGTCTCCGTCCTCCCTGTGTTAATTTACTCTTGGCTGTCTTTGGATATCTAGGGCTCCGGTCTCCTGTCACTCCTGCCAAGTGGGTTGAAGTTTGACAGGACCCAAATGCAGACACAAAAGCTGAAGTGGTTTGTTGAAGATTTGATAACAAAAAGGGTAACGGAAGCCAAAATCCAGGAATACAGAACCAAAACCATGACATGTTGAGTGTATCTTCCTGCTGTGTTGCATTTTTAACCTTATATACACAATCACATTCACACACCACAGACGTTTGGGTCCAGGTTTTCACGGAGACATTTATATTTAATACTAAGCTCATAATGACCAGAATATAGGGCAACCCTGATTATAAGACGACCCCCTCTTCCCAGGACCAGTTTTTATGAACAAAACAAAAAGACCAAAAATAAATGAAAAGACTGACTTTTTACAGGTGTGAAAGCAGACTTCCAGGAGATGTTGTGTATTTTTTGTGTTTTCTTTATCTCGTTGATTCTCCATTGTTTTCTCTCTAGCACCTTTTTTCTCGCTCTCTTCTCTTAATTATCATATCTTATTAATTTCTCATATAAAATTATCAGTTGAAGCCTTATGGCGATGGCCATAATGGTCCAGTTGGGAAAGAAAATCTGTTGGGCTAGGAACCAGTACCTGAATGTCAATTCTTAGCACTATATAGGACATGTTTAAGAACATACAAACAAAACTAGTATAATAAGATCAAGAACTTGGTAAACACCTGCCAATCCCATAATATAGCGCTGTCTCTCACTGAACATTTAAACTTAACAGGTGGGTCACTGCTATAGAGTACAGACAACAGTGATGCAAGTATTGCAAAATTTTCATTCAATAACAATATTCAACATCCTGGTGTGTTAAGAAAACCTTCTGCTCACATCGGGATACTGGATTCTTGGGATTTTTGTAACGATTTCATAATATCCTTTAAGATTAAATCCGTGAAAAATTATCTCACATTAAAATTAGACATGGCCAACTGATTCTTTCAGGAAAAAAAATGTTTTTGAAAAATATGGAATTACACCAAGATGGTGAGATTACATTGGTAGGAAAGTAGCTACAAGACTTTTTAAAGTTTAACATTGTGTACCCCTTAAAGCTGATCTATGAAAATGCATCGGAAGATAAAAATAGTCGCCTTGGTTTCCTGGTCTTAAGACCACCCTAATGTTCTCAAGACATTGCCAAATATGGCAAGATGGGAAACAGTGACAGCAACTGTTGGTTAATATCTCTTCATAAAAAATGTTGATACATGAAATTAAAGCAGGATTTTTTTATTTGTTGACCTTTACAAAATAGAATCAAAGAGCTGCATCCTAGGTTGATGTTTTATTATTTTAAGTGTAAGGGTTGCCCAGTTTGATTTATACATCATCTGCTCAATTCCGGAAGTGTAACAAGGTTCTGTTTGATATAAAAAAAAACCTTTAGAATGTTTTAAACCCATTGAAATGATCTCTATCCATGCACTTTATCTAGCTCTTACTTAATTTCATATGTATATAACAAAAAAAAAACAAGAAAAGCATATTTACACTGAATCTTAAAGATTTATATAAACTAAATACAATCTAGTGCTGCTGTGTTTAGTAGTTATGTTCACTTACCACCAGCATCCAGAGTAACAAGGAGTGCAGATGACATCAGGACAATCAAAAGGACTTTAAAGCTGTTAGAGATCATCTTGGAGTCCTGATGTACCGTCCACTTCTGTATCGTACTGGGTTTTACAACACATGTGGTAAGTTTACTTCCTGCTTGCTATCATGGGGTCTTTGGTAGATGTGTTCAACATAGACCATAAATGCTAATAGACGTAATGTGGGCGATACACGAAGACACAGTTTTCCTTCTGCAGTTGTATATTCTACTGGAAAAAAAGACACAAATGTTGAAAATGAAAATAAGTTAAACTGTCCAATGCATATAAAAAAAAACTCTGCTCAAAGTCGGATTTTTGTGATCAAAAAAGGAAAGTATGAAAACCCTTTTTTCATCGTTAATGGAAGAACCATTTTAAACCAGAGTGCAGCCATATTTATCATTTTAATCCTGTTTTAAGTCAGTTGGGTTGTGGTTTGCTCAATGCCAAAATAACAGGAGAGATGTTCATCTACTTAGGGGAATGGCAGCCTAGTGGTTTGGGCATAAAGCTTGGCATCCTGAGGTTCTGATTTCGAGCCCCACTCCCACAGACTGCCACTCTGGGTCACTGAGCAAAACCCTTAAACCCCGATTGCGCCCCACGATGGCAGCCCACTGCTCCCCAAGGGTATGGGTTAAATGCAGAGGTATATTTTTCCAATATGAGATCAGTAAAGTTAAATTCAATATTATTACTCTTCAGAGCTAAATGACTTGGTAAAGTCAAACTTTTTTTAGTAATATAGCTTATTGCCAGCAACCTTAGCACACTATTTGCATTTTATCCATAATATTCAGTATTTCTTAGATTCAACGGACAGATAATAATTTTTTTCTTTCTATCTTGATGCAGGAACTGAACAGCTATAACTTCATTATTTGCTTTTTACTATATCAAAATTGACCCGCAATGCTGTATTATGTCATTATTGTTGGCTTACATGTTTATCACTACCACTCACAGTGGGTCGGGTCAGAGTGGGTAATACCAATGGGTTAACTTTAACCTTTCAGTTTACATCGCAGATATAAGGAATGACCTGAAAAGGACTTTTGCAAATAATCAGAGGGAAGCTTTAGACCCTGAGAACAGCATTTTATCAGTGCAGTACACAGGTGGCAGCATTCATTTTCTGTTGGTCTTTTTGCCCCAGGAGAAACTGTTGCACTTCACAAAACAGCATCCTGAGTGTTAAGAAGCACTAAGTTATAACTAAAAAAAAGTAAATGATCTAAAACTATACTAATTACAAATTATATAATAGATAACATTTGAATTCCTGGATTGTTTTTACTTGTTTTTAGCAGGGTAGAGTTATTGGTTTTATCCACCATTGTTAGGCTGATTATACTGGTTCCTCTGTAGCAGAGTTGAGATTTCATAGACCGGTTCTTTGCAGAAATTCAAAGTAACTTAGAGAAATATGAAATAACTTTAGAACTTCATGTCTGTACATGAAATGCTTGCTTTAGATTTCATTACTAATTGATAACACCTAATGTTCTGAATATTCAAAGCATATTTTCTCTTACCTTTTTTGAAAGGATGGGTTTGTTGGCCAGTTTGAATTCAGAAGGTGGAGTTTTAAATGATTTTGTGGATTTTATGATGAGGGGAAGAGAGATAAGTGGGATGCCATCTTGCTTCTTTTGCTGCCCAGTCCAGTAAGAGTAACATCTACTCCTTTCCTCAATGAACCTACCTGTGTTACACCCCAGAGATCATTACTGTAGCCTCTCAGCATGTCAACAAAGACATTAAAGGTTGGACTCAAAGGGTCTTTCAAATGGATGATGAATCAGAGCATATCCATGTGTCATGTCCTGAAGTGAACATCAGTTCAGACATAGATTCTTCATTAAGTAAAAAACATTGAGGAAAACAATGAGCATCCTCTTCAGAGGATTGTTAAAAAACAACAGAGTGTCTTTTGTCAGAGTCTTCTCCAGATCGGATGCAAGACAGATCACTACAGAAGATCCTTCCTGCCTACAGCTATAAACATCAATAAAAAAGAAAAAGAAAACATGAGTTATTGCAGCATTTAATTTCCCTTTGAGATTGATAAAGGATGTTTGAAGTAAATTGAAAATAAATGTTTTGGAGCCATTCTCATAACTCGGGTTGTATAGTTTGATCTTTTTCAACACAAGAACTTTATAACAAATTCCAGAAAAACACATTTTTACTATTAAGATTCTGTTATAAAAAACATCCATACAGGATGTGTGCAGAGTTATCTGAAGGAAACAGAACTGCTACCTGTCGCCTGTCACGTTCAGTCTTTTTTTTTCCCAATGCAGTTTGATTTTAATTCATTTAAAGTTTGATTAAAGAGAATAAAACAAGTAAATTGAAACCAATAAAAACAGTTTCTTCAGAAATGTTGCTTATTTAAAACTATGTCTAACACCTGCTTGAAGTACTTTTAAACTGCAATATTTTAATGATATATTATGTTTGTTACAATAATCAAAATTGCTTTTTAGATACCGGTAAAAATAATAATGTAGTTTTAAACAGCTAACAAGCCTAGTTTAAGGTTATAAACTCTGATTTCCCTTCCACTAACAACGATTTCTCCATGCCTACACCAAGTGCAATTCAAAGATAGTGAGAGCTATTAAACCTAGTGGAATATTATCAGAGATATCAAAACAAAGAAACATTCTGAAAAAAGATGAAAAATAATTGTTCTTAAAAACTTGATCAAATAAAAAGTTTGATTAAAAGTGGTTTTATATTTAAATTTCTTGATTTAATGCTTAGTTTTAACCATTTACTGCCAAAATTCTCCATGTTTTTTACAGCATCTGACAAGTTTTCTTCTGGAATATTCCCAAACTGCATGTTTGTTTATGCATATCACTAAAAACAAATTCCTTATAGATATAAAACACTACTTAGCAACAAAGCTTTGATTCTGATTGCTGAGCTCGGAGCATCTTCACATCAACTCTCACCAGCTTTCATTTCTGCTCTGTTTGTTTTGTTCTACACTCTTCTACAGTGTTTTGCATGCAAGTATAAAGGTTAGGTTTCACTCTCATCTAGTTGAGCATTTTAGCACAGTTACTTTACTTTGACTACACATCTGTGGTGGAAAATGTTCATCTCTGATTATTTTTATCCTGTTTCAATTAAGCTGTTTTGCATTATCTATATTTGGTCTTAAGAGGAGGTGCAGTTTGTTCTTTGGCATCTTTTTAAATCTTTCCCTAATGATTGTGTTTAATGAGCTGGAGTCAGAAGAGATTTACAGTCTAGTTCTGCTAAGGAGGAATGATAATAATAGATTTGTTTAGGCTTGAAACAACCTATGTCTCCCCCTCCTATATATAGTACTTTGCATGTACAGTAAACTAGCTGCTTCTGCTGCCTCTGCTGCATGCAGTCTAAGCGTTGCATAAGCATTTGCAAAGAGAAAGGTTTATCTTTTTACTCTGTTTTGATAAATAAACAACCTGCACTTCTAAATTTTACATTTACTAAGGTAGTTTCTATGTAACTATATCTCTACTTATTGTATTTATTTATTTTTTTATTACTATATTAGTATTTTAGTTTGAATCTATGCGTCTCTCTTTCTTTTTCAACAAACTTAATATTTGACTGGTCAGAATAATACATTAACATCAAATGAAAAATAAATTTAGTGACATATTAAAGGTTTGATACCTTACAATCAATTTGCGAAAAGGGTGCAAAAACCCTGCAGCACAATTGGATTTGGAAGTTTCCACACTATGAAAAAGTTTTTTTTTTCATTGAATAGGGTTTAAATTAATTTAAAAAAAAGGCACTTTGTTACAGTATATCTGCTGATGATTGAAGCACTACAGGTCTAAGCATGTTCCCTCTGATATAGAAGTAAAAAACATTTAACATATTTTCAAATTAAAGTTTTAATCAAAAATATGTTGCTCATCTTTGTTGTTTGGTTTCAAAAATAGGACCAAGGTTTACATGTTAAAGTTACATTGTTTAAACTTTGTACCATACATGCCATTAAGGAAGTGAGAAAAAAAGTGTGATGTGAAAACCCAAGGGGCAGAGAACTACCATTTTTGCACATAAACACAAAATCCTGCAATGAGTAGTTGTTTTCATATTATAACACGTGTTAAACAACTTAAACTTTTTAACTTTAGTTACAGAATCTAATAATCATTCAGCCTCCAAGGTGAGAACGTGTTGTGTTGAGATGGGGGGGGAGAAAAAATCCCCTTCAGCAAAACTTGTGCGAGTTTTGACGTTTTTACGATGCCAGGTGTGGTTGGTTTACTTCCTGTTTGTGACTCTGGGGGGTCTTTGTTTGATTTATTTAGCATAAATCTTTCTGCAAACTCTAATAAACTTGGATAAAGTATTTAACCACTTTGATGGGTCAGTTGGAGGACTTTAGCAACATGGTGAATGTAAAACACATCAGGATTCAGGCACTTTCTTTTTACATAACATGGTTTTACGGAAAATCCCTTTGAAAATATTCCAGACACTACTGCTTTTGGTCTTCCTGACCAGTTTATGGATTGTTAACCTGCTTACTTTGTCAATGCTGTCCCATATTTGTCAAGGCTCAGAGCAGAAGACCCAGTATTCAAGTGTTTATTCAAAAACGTTGGATCTGCAGTGAGCAGCTAGGGTGTCTGAGGCAGGAAACACGGTTAAACACTTGTGAATCTGGCGTAGAAAGATTATGAACATGTGAGTCACTAACCTGGTCCTAAAGTTAAGTCTGTCCAGAGGACAAGGCATATTCCAATCGGTCGGCTTTTAGAAGGACGGCAGGAGATCATACCTGGGCAGACGAAGGAAGGCAGGATAATCCAGACAGCGAAGCCAAAACCGGTGAGGACGTGCTCAGGATTCAGAACCACAACATCAGAAGTCCGAAGAGGCTCCGAAGGGAAATCCAGGTCGGTGACAGGAAGCAGCTACAAGTTCGGTAAACATGTAGAATCCAGTAGGAGTCCAAAGACAGGTCAGGCAAACAGATCAGACAGGAACAAGCAGGCTCAGTGGTTGAGAGGCAGAACAGGACATCAGAAACACTAAGGTAATCCTGAAAGGCTCTATCCACAGGCTCGAGAATAATCTGTACCGATGCCTGGAATAAGGCAGGTTAAATGGAGGCTGGAGCAGGGGGATCAGATGAACAGTAATGAAAAACTGGGCAGAGTTAGACAGGTGAATGAAATGAGTAATTAAGCCAGTCATCGGTGCCAAGATCAGGACAATATTTTATTTATGTTTATCTTTCATTGTGTTATCTGGTGGACAATAGTGAGACAAAAATGATTTTCCCCTTCTTGTTTTCAGAATCAGCTGAATTAGGCTATAACCACATTCACAATCAAGGAGTTTGACTTTGGAAACAGCTGGCAGTCCTTTTCCTGACCCTTTATCTGTACAAGTCCTGGATTTAGAGGGGTCAGACTGGATGATCCTTTCATTAGACCTGATTGTTGTACTCTACACCTGCCTTGTTTTGTGACAATACCAAACCATGCAGTAAAGGGTGAAAACAGGATGGACAAAAATATGCTGGGGTAGAAGATGATGTTGGTGGTTGTACTTCTTTAGTATCCACAGGATGTATAGTCTCTGCTGGGCCTTCATTGTGTAAAGACTGGGGTGGATCTTAAGCACCAAAAGCGATCTTCAGCCAACAATGTGTTGTAGAGGATGAAGGGGTGAGGATGTGTGAACGACAAAGTTCGAGGTGGTTCTGATTCAAATCCTGTCCCTATGCAGGATCGTCAGTGTACCGAATCAGACACTAGGCAGTAGCATCGTCTTGAAACTTCAGGGGTTTCACAAATGCATGCAGACATTGGCTACAGAAAAAAGAAGAGTGGGGAGACAACAGATCTCTAGGAAACGCTATCAGGAGGCCTTTATGGGTGTAATTCAACATAGATACAGGTCATGAGTCACAGTATGGCCAACACCATCTGGCAAAGATGGTAATTAACCGTTTCCTTTACAAAGACTTCATAGAACAGTTTATATAATTACATCTTGAGTAAAAACTAAAAACAGAACTAGACTTGATTTACCATTTCTACCTTTGTACAGGATATCTATAAAAGTTTTAACTGCACAGGAAACGGCTTACACCTGTTCTCTGTCTTACTATTCTATGTAAATTAGACAAAGGCAGGGTTATACTCATTCAGTTTCACTTCTACATCAGTTTGGGTTACAGTATTTAAAGAGCAGGAAACCAAGCAGGTGGCAGCGTGATGCCAAATACCATTTCTATTGCTTAATTCCACATATGTGTTACTGCTAATATGCAACAAAGCCGCTAAAACACTCATAAAAACAAGACACAAAAAGCTGTCATATATTGCTGTCAAATGGCCTAAAAGTCATTTTCATAGATATGTGTGTAAAGTGGAGGAGAAACCGCTTTTTTTTTCTGGCATTTTCCTGTAAAATGAATAAAAAAAGTTTACTTAATTACCTTTAAAAAGACATGATAATAAACATGCTGTCTTTGTGTTTATATAAGAGGCCTACCTTTAGCCACAAGATGTGATACAACACACATAGTGGTGACTATAATGACAAAAATCAAAAATACACAAAGGTTGCTTATAAAAATGGGGACGTTGTCCGAAAGGGTGAAGTTCTCTGCAAGATAAAAATCTTTATATTAGCATTAAGGCGGCTTTTAAATGCAATTTAAAATCTTGCTTAGCATAAATTATTTTAGATTTGACAGCATTTGCAAAAGTATTCACCACAATTTTTTTATATAAATGTAATGTTAATACTTTAGTGTCCTAGAATGGGGAAATTAACTTTTCCCCACGTCTGGGGAGCAGTCTGGGGTTAAGGGTCTTGCTCAGGGACCCAGAGTGGCAGTCTGTGGGAGTGTGTGGTACTTAAACTCAGAACTTCCGGAACCCAAGTGCAATGCTCTAACCACTAGGCCACCACTACCCGAAAGGATGGTACAACCAGGAAGTTTAGCATGTTTTAATAGGATTTTTTTCATAGTCCGATACATGATAGAGCAAAAATGTGGTAAGATGTACTCAGGAACAATACTGAAATGTTTGGCTCCCTGAAGTAAAGAAGGTCCAGAGCTAAGGCTGTAAAATCTGCCAGCAACATCATTACATATATTTTCCACAAAGGTTTACTTTTATATAAAAAGTATGATAAAGAAAACCATTAAAATTCAATTTTCATACCGTGACATGTGAAGAAGATACTTTGGTCTGAAAGCTATATTGAATTTTTAGCTGAGTGTTATGGCAGGTTAACTCTACACCTCACTTTAAGCATGCTATCCCCACAGGGAAACATGGTGGGCAATGTATCATGCTGTGGGTGGTATTCTTCAACTGGGACAGAGAAGCCAGTTTGGATAAATTTAAAGGTAGATGGAGCTATAGGTAGGTAACATCTCTTATAAAACGGGTTGAAAAAGAAATGGGACTAGGGTAGAGGTTACTTTGCAGCAGGAAAACAACTTTAAATATCATAGATTAAATGGTCTAGAACAAAACATTTTCATGGGTTATAATCACCCAATCAAAGTCCAGCACTGAATCTAATTAAGAATCAATGTGAATATATGAACATTGATGTTTACTGACGCTCTCAGTCCAGCATGAGACTATAAACTTTTGTCCCTTAAATTACAGTTTCTAGTTGTGCAAAGCTGCTAAAGACATGCTCCAAAAGACTTGACTGTAAATGCTGCATGAGTTTCCACAAAGTATCGCATCTGGGAGGATGACGTGCAGCGAAAACCACTCACTGTTGACAGCGATGATGACTGCGTCACCCACACACCTCCACAGTGATATGATCAGGAATTACTTTGGCTAATATTTTGAAAGATTAGGTATAATACTCTTTTTAGATGCATTGATCTTTACCACTTTATTTTAATACTTTTGTTAGAGCTGATGTAAACACGTGTTTCTCTATGTTTGCAGAAGTTAATGAAGCAATCAATCCAGATTTCAAAAATAATTTTTTGATTGTGTTTGTATTTCTGTTCTTCAGCCCTCACCTGTTGCAGCAGTAAAGGGTCATAAATGGAAATATTATTCATACTGGTTTTTCTACCGCAGTAATAACAGTATAATTACAGTAGGAGGGGTATTGAAACAGATGTAAGCACTATAGAAACAGCAGCTGAGTTAACCAAATTAAGGTTAAACATGGTGCAGAAAACCACAGAGCACTCTGTGGTTTCAAATTTGTGCCACTTAAATATTAGTCAAACAGCTAAGAGTTACAATATAAGAATGCTAAAAGGGTTAGTGCTTTTATTAGAGCTGGTAAGATTTCATTATTCAGATATTTCCAGATAAAATTTTATTCTTTAAATGAAACCTCTGATTTTTTTGTTTTGTTTTTTTTTTACTTCACATAGTGGAAAAAACAGGTTCTCATTTTCTTGTACACATTAATTTTTCAAAAAAAATTTTTAAGTTTTTTGCACATTACAGTAGAAAAAGGTAAAAGAAATACAGAATATCAATTAAACCCAGCAATATAACCCACAACTAAATGTTAAGACTAAACAGTGCAATATGGGCAATGAAAGAAAATCTTTCTTTACTGTATTTTAAGGTATACATTGTTGTGTCCCGATTTTTACTTTTGTCAAACAGGTATAGAGTTATTTAATTAATTAATTAATCGTATATATGTGTAAATATAATAAGAATAACTTACTGTCATTGTGAGTGCCAACAGATACGGATAGGATCAGCACATAGAAAAGGAATTTATAGGTGTAAAATACCATGTTGGCTGCCTAAGAGATGATCCACGTCAGTGAAGCCTGAATGCGTTCTAAATTTACAGGATGTCACATGTGGTCTGCTTTACTTCCTGTTTTTGATTACGGGGGTCTTTTGGTAGATTTCTTCTATGAAGTTAGGGTAAATCTACAGATTTTATGTAATCAAGAAGAGATTTGTTCTCCACGCATTTTATCTGAAATCAATGCGATGAGGATTTTTTGAAAAAATGCTCAGAACTCCACGTGATTAAATGCAAGGCTTTACATTTACATTATTCCATTGCACACAGTGATTAGGATTACATTCGACTTTTCAAAAGAATCACAATCAGAAATCATTTTCACTCATTCAGTTAGGAAGTGACTCACCTAATACATACAATGTACAATACCTGAAAGGATTGGGTGATTTCAAGTCATGTAATAAAATCTACTTTACATGAAAGTAAGTGCAAAACAGTCAAATAAGTTTGCTTCGGCTGTGTATGCTACACATTATAGTTTGCAGGCTTAGTTTGCACTCATTACTGTCAAATATATTAATCACTGTTTTGCTAGTCTCAAAAAATACAGTTAGAGATTTCACGTAAAAGTCCAAGTTACTCATTTGGAAAGCATATCTGTGCTTTGCAGCAGTCATAGAGCAGGAAAAGGTACATTAGATGGAGTTTACTATGATAAAAATAGAAACCATTCGGTTGGTTGCTGGTAATATTACATTGTACCAGGATCATACAATATTAGTTTTTTAAAAATCCAATAAGTGTGTCCATCTAGATGTTTTGAGATCAACTCAGCCCTTTGCCAATCCAAGTACATTAGTATCATTTTTTCTTTTTTTTTCTTTTTTTTTTTTGCTCATGTACTTTATGAGTGTGCATCTGTTTGATTTTGGCTTACCTAAGTGTTCTGCAGAAAAATAATAAAATAAAAAGCTCAGTTTTCACATGTAAAAAAAATGTATTTCTACACTCTAGTTTTTCTGATTTGTTTGAGATAAAGAATATTGGCTAAAAGCTTTGGTTTAGACCATTTAAGTATAATAAAATATATTTATGGCCTACCATATTTAATATTCAAGTTCAGATTTGTGCATTATTGCCTATTGACCTATTTCTAAGAGCGTGAGAACATAATATCACTGATAACCACAAATTGTAATCATAATAATACTGCATTTCTTTCACTTCTAAGCTAGCTGCTGTTTTTCAACTATTTCCCAAATATCCCTGCAAGATTAGATGTAACTGAAGGACTTAGGCTGTGTCTGAACATCCACCCTAACCCCTAAATCACTATATATAGCAGACTTTATAGTGAAGGGCTCTCCTCGCAAAGCATCATGGGATATATCTGCTCATCTAGTGACCATGAATGGTTAGTGATTTTCAAGGTGCATTGTGGGAAATTTGGAGTCCACTACTTTTTCTTCCACTAGACATTCGGACACTCATCTAAAATGGCGAAACCACTAGATAGTGTCCTATAAAGTGATTAGGGCGGATATTCAACACAGCCTATGATTCCTTAAGAGGAAGAATCTTAAAAGATGTTTTGAATTAGCTGGATAATCAGAGTTCTGTCTGGATAAAATGGTCCGAATTTCTCAACAAAATTTAATTCCTTAAAAATCTAACTTTATTCAAACATTACTATAAATTATGATATGCGGTGCATATGCATTGTTTTTCTTCAGCTCTAATAAATAATCAAAACTTGTTTGATTTTTGACATGTTTTCTATTAGTAAAGAACATTTAAACCCCTCATCTTTATCTAAATTACTGTATATTTTATTTAAAACCACTATACAGTGCCCTATATAGTGGTTAGGGCGGACATTAGGACACAGCCTTATGCTACGTTCATACTGCAAGCAGCAGAGGCACCAGCAGCAGCTAGTTTACATGCACAGTCAATGATTGACGAGCAACTTGGCCCAGCAAAGGTCCCGCAGTGCATCTGAAGTGCATGACACGCTTCAGAAGCAGCAGCTGCTGGAGTTGAAAAAATTTAACTTTTGCTGCTTGACACACCACATCAACCAATCAGAGAAGCTGATCTGGGAGATGGCAGGGAGACAAACACAGCACTGCTGATGCAGATCACTATGAATACTCCTCTGAAACAGTTTATCAAAGCCTAAATTAACTGACAATGTCGAATCCTGGCGGCAAAAACATGTTCAATTATATTATTCTGGTGAATGTAGTTTGGAGTAAGTGCGTGAAAATGCTAACATCTACTTCCAGCTGCCGCAAACAGTAGCAGAACACCACAACGAGGCGAATGGGCCTGAGGCAGCTGTTAAACTGGATTCCTAGTGACAGCGAACCGTTGGTGTACAGGGGTCTGACAGCAAAATAATATTTGAAGGCAGGATCGTAATCTTGATTAACTGACTGCATAGATGACGTTTTCAGGTGGACTTTCTCACATAAAAACATATTAAAACTACTTTTACCCACTTACAGCAAAAATATATATGTAGCTGCCATTGTTACAGGCAAAGAAAGGATAGGGTAGCTCAGCCCAACGTGCATTAGACCCACTTTTTGAATACAGCTAGAGCAGCAAAGATGCTTGAGCCGCCCGTCAGGACTAAACTTGTACAAGCATCAAAAATGAAGCAGTACGCACGTTTTTGCTGCTCCTGCTGCTTTCGTTGTGAACGTAGCATTAGTGTTTCCAATAAGGTTAAGTTAATTGTAATGAACTATGCCTAAGAATTTTATTTTTGTTGTTGTTTAGCATCTTTTAGCTTTATGTTTGCTACATGGTTATAACAAAATTAGCACACTTTATTTTAGATATTAAACCATTGGAGGAAAAAAATAAAACAATCTTTAGACAGCTCAGAAGTTACTTTTAAAAAGGCTGTTAGCTCTTTTAGTTCTTTATTATTTCACTACCATCTAGCTAAAAATAAATTTAGATTGTTAGGTTCTAGCTGGCTGAACACCTTAGTTGTGGTTCTTTGAAGCATCTTCTCAGGACTCTTGCACTGTTTTTCTAACCAAAGCGGTGGGATAACCTACTTATTCATCTCTGACGGCCCCTCATTGAGTCATTGCTGCATAGTTCTTGTATTTTAGCACCAAATACAGAAGACAGGAAGAAAAAAAATGCAGGCTGATGAAAATAACACATCTGTTGAATTAACAATCATTAAAAATACAGTTCAGTTTCCGTTCGGTTTCACCTTTGAAGAATGAGAAACGTGCTTTTTAGTCAGTAGTTTGCAGTGACGTTGAGGCACTTATCGGGGTTTCAGCAGGAACATTTTCCATCCCAAAGAGAAAAGCAGTAGAAACCACAAACCTTCAGTCTTTGATTCAGATCATCCTTTTTGTGTGTGTTTTAGCAAATCCTTTAACATATTTTATTGTGAAAAAGATCAGTGTTTTCAAACTTTAATGGGGGCCATGATTTGAATTGTCTGTTTCCAGAATCATGGATCCCTGCTGTACTCCTCTAAAGAATCTTGGTCCTCTAGTGTGATTTAATCCAACAGACATTCAGTCATTATGGCAGTCGTATAGCTGCATACTCTGTCTCCTCTATTTGCATCTGTGGCCGGGGTGCTTCTCTTTGTGGCGGCCCGTGGTTGAGAGCAGCATATACAACAGAGCTGGGTTCCTGCTCTTGCGTTACATTCCTCTGCCTGTTTCTCTCATTCATCCTTGGACCGGGAAGCGGCTCATTATCTCTAGATGTCGTCAGCTCTGCAGGTTGCCCTGGTAGCTTCCTCTCACTGGCTCTTCTAGATGGCGGCAGGTTGGGGCTTCCTCTTGGTGAATATCGAACCCCATCGTGGACGGCTTGCCCAGCCAAAGGGATCTCAATGTACTGTAGAAAAAAAGTATAACAACTCAAAATAAGTTAAAATGGTAAAGACATAAATATTAGGTCAGGTCAAGCTGAGGAATATTTACCTGATTTTCCATTTTTTGCTCTTCCCTTGGTTTCCCTGCAGGTTAAGCATTTTGTTAAATAGCCATTACACACATCAATAGTAAAAGATTATAAAAGGTTTAAAGAAAATAAAAAACTCACTTTTACATCCATGCATGCATATAATGGAAATAATAATTACTATGATGACAAATGCACCAATGCCAGCAGCGGAGTACACGTACATCCAGAAAATATCTTTTGGTTCATTTTGGGGATCTTCATCTGTGGGATCAAATAGAACATAATAAAAATAAATAAATGAAATTATAAATTCAGCTTACAAAAAAAAAACGATTTTTTTGTGTCCTTTAACTATCAATACAAATGCTGATATATTCATCCCTTTTCCTTTTACAAAATAATTTTTCATTTTCAAATCAAAAGCCAAACTTAAAATTACCAATACAAACTATATATTGCTTTATACTGATCAGGCAAATGATTTATAGCCAGTTCAACAACTTACAACCCTGGAAAGCAATGTTGAGCAATAGCAATAACGTTTCTGTAAATTTGGTTTGATTTATGGTGCATAATATCTCGTATTGTCTACATCTCAAAGGCCAAAAGAGGAATCAGAAAAAAAATGTGTAACGCTAAATCTTTCAGAAAGTGTTGTACAGCTGAATTAATTTAAATTTAATATTGGAGCCTTTATTAAAAATATTTTTTCTCGTCAATTTATGAAAAAAGGTTTAAGTATAATATACACAGTAGTAACTGAAGGTAAAGAATTGCGAAACTCTAATAGGCAGGTAAATTAGAAGGATTCAATTATGAACTCTCCTTACTTGTGTCGTTGTTTATTGCTTTGTTTGTCTTGTTAATGACCTCAGTTTCCTCTGTAAAACACAACAGATTTATCATCATAACCAGATACAGAAGCACAGATGCATGTTAATGTAAGGCTGCTTTGATCTAATATTACTTGTGGTGTGATTAGACATTAGAAAACTGTAAAACCACTCACCAATAACTGTGATATTGATGATATGACTAACACTGCCTTCACTTTCACATCCATATCCTCCAGAGTTATTTTTGAGGATCTTTTGAAAAATAAGGAATAAAACTCCTTCCAGAGGCTTGATCTCCTCCCATCCTATTCTGATGCGATTGCTGCTGTTGACGATGAGACGTTCACGTTCACCCTCTATTTTATACCAGTTGACTCTTGGTGGTGGATTGTTGCAGAATTCAACTGGACAGTCAATCCTGAGTTTCTGTCCAGAAACCACTTCATGGTTTGTGTTTCTCCGCACTAGTAGTTCTGTTGTACAGTCCACATCTGCAGCAGGAGAAAACAAGACATAAGAGATTACACACCTGGATGTGTCTTTTACTGAATTATTAACACTTTGAGTAGGACTTTTTCTCGAGGTAAAGTAAATTGTCCCTGCTGTCATTTCACAGGAAAACTTTAGACACCCAAAGTTTGACCACGGTCGATTGGACAGTAGTATATTTTCACTCATTTTAAGAAAGTTGAACATTATACATCATTATATCTTCTATCTATACTACTTTTCAATATATAGAACATACAGACAATCTATTTAAAATGAATTCAGAACTCAAGATGGAAAACGACTTTCATTACTATTACATTAAAATAGAAAAAAACACCATATCTTTCCTATACAATATATGTTTGTCCTATAGCAAAATACCCTCAAACAGACATTTATAAAAACCAATATATGGAATTCTGGTTTTAAAAAAAAATGCAAAGCTTGTGGAAAAATGTATCTCTACAAGTTTTTATAAAATATTCAAAGTCTATATGCTGAAAGTGGGAAAATATAAATGGATAACATAAGTGTTAAAACTAACGATTGCTTTTAATGTAACAGACAATTTTTCAAATCGTGTCTTTCACAGTCAGAAAGAAATCAATTCAAGCCCAGTTTCAGTTTTTTTCATAAATGATGCTAAATTTAAAGATTACGAACATAAAGCATAACATGCTTTCAATCAAACCACTAATTTTCATATAAAGCATTAATTTTGTTTCAGGTGTTTTAGACTAAACCCTCTTATCTGAGCATTATATCAGTTTGGCAGCATAAATGGTCGGCCTGCTTTTTAGACTTCATGGTAATATAATGTAGCCACTGTGCATGATTATATTATGTTTTCTGGATACGTGTTTACTTTCATTGGATGACATTTTACTGTAATACGTAGGATACATTTTAAACGATTATTTTTATTATTTTTTCTATTTGGTTTATCGCTAAAACACAAAAAAAAACAACAAAAGGAAATTTTAATAAATCTGTTCTTTTTTGCTCAATATAGATGTTTCTCTCATGTGGTTTTAAACCCTGATAGTTTCCATGCATCTCACATTGATGATTGTCTTTATTTTGTAAATAAATGGTAACCAAAGTGATGTTTTCAACAATAATAAAAAAAAAAAAATACTGCTTATTAAAGAGAACTGACATATCTGTAAAAATGCCCAGGCAGTATGTTATCTATTGTTCCTTTAAAACCATCTTTATCTGACTTCCAGCGATGATCTGCTTTCGCCTGTGGATTTGTCTTCATATAAATCAACTGCTTGTTCTTTAAAAGAAAAAGCTATGAAAGTGGTGAAAGAAATGTCACATAAAGAAGACATTTTCACTTACTGTCAGCCTTTGAGGTGAGGAAGAGGATGGCCCAGATGGACAGACTCAGTGCAGTCCAGAGCTGATCAGTCCTCATGATCTCTTCCTTTACAGTTCAGTCACAGATGGCTCTGCTGAGGAGTAATCCTCCGAAAACATTATTTTCTTAAACAAAGCAGTTAGAGCTGCTTCCTCCTTTCGCTGTCTCTACTCCTAGAAACATACAGTACCTGTTTCCCTTTAAACATAAGAGACAATAGTTTTTGAGGTGAGGAGCAGTCGGTGGGAGGTCTCGCTTCTGCAAATTGTCCAACTCAGTGAGGCGTCTCAGAGCAGGGCTTCCCCTCATTATCCAGCTTCAATAAACATCATTTTCTGAACCCAAATCCACATCGTTCTCACAATCTTTCTGTCACTTCCGAGGCTGCTTTCAGTCTGTGCACCTTAACACCGCCTTCATCACTTCTTGACAGTCTCTGTGGTTTGCAATCTTCAAGCTGACTTCCTCTCATTCTCCTCTTCTTTAATCTTCACCATGTGCCTCTCCTGCAGAGCTCTGCGACCTCCTGCAGAGCACCTGTGGTTTCAGTGGAAGATATGTGAGGCCTCTGTTGAGCAGCTGAGGACCCTGCGGCCTCTTAATGGCTTTAATGCCCAATGTGTTCTATTTGTTTGTGGTTTTTATTGCATCAACGCCATCACCACAAGAACACTTTTTTTCTCTTTCAATCAGTGATTAAGATTTTAAAGAAATATTTTAGTTTGGGTGTGTATTATCAATAGCAAAATATTAAACATGTTTATTTATGTTTATATTTTTAATAATAAAATAACTGTATTTTTTTTTTTTTATATTTTCCCAAAAAAAAAAATATTTGTAGGTAAGACTGGCCCACCTGTACCTCCAAATACATTTCTGTCTTAAATTGTTTTTTGTATTTTTGTTTATTTGTTTGTTTTATTTTGTTACTATTGGGTTGATTTGCATCACTTTTCAACTTTTCTTAATTTCGCTTATGAAATATACTCCAAATATTATATAAATATAATATGCATTTACTTTTGAATTAAGGCCATTTTTATTTTATTTTATTTATTTTTTTTGAGGTGGGAGGAAAAAAAGTGAGAATATTGAAAAATTACAAACAAAACGAAATATTCGCATATTTAATTTTTTTTTTTTTTTTTTTTTTTTTTTTTTTTTTGGAGGTTCCTTTTTACTGTGCTTAAAAAAACAGCGCCACCGTGTGTATATCAGAGCAGCTGGCCATGTTTTCGTCATAGACAATGGCCGACGTGCCTAGAGGGCGGCCATTTTGGATCGGACCACTGTTCAGACAGCTCCTGTCAGAATGAATAGAAGGCACCTTAGATCTCATTTTAATCACATGGAAGCTGTGTCAGAGATAATATTACAATAATCTCTTACATGTCACAACCCCTTAAAAGAACAAAACGAATTCTAAAATTAACTTTCAGTTATATTACATATATTTATTCAGATTAAAAACTGTTTAAACTAAAGTCAAACTGGATGAGATATATGCAAATGTATATATTTTGCAAATAAATATTAATATGATAAAAACAAAGTTTTATATTAATATATTATACAAATATTTTTTTTTAAATATTATATATTTATAAAGTATATTATTAATATAAAATATCTTTTTGATAATGAGTGTTATCAAATGAGTATTAAATCCTTATTTTTAAAGAGAAGACGGTGGTTGAAGGGAGGAAAGATGGATATTTGGTAAGACAAAATGGAATATATTTAAATATACATGTGAGAAATACATAGATTAATTCAATGTAAATCGAGATATAAAAAGTAAAGAGGGAAAGGTTAGGGAAGTTATATTGAAAGCAGCAAAAACAACATTTCCTATAAGGAAAGGTAAGAACAAAAAGAAAGCGGTACCTTGGTGGACACAAGAGTGCAGTGAAGCAATAAGGAAAAGATATCGAGCTTTTAGAAGATTGAAAAGAACAGATAATTTTTAAAACGAGTAGTGACAAGACATGCTGGTTTAAATAAAAATTTACATTTTATAGGTAAATATCCAATCGGTAGCTCTGAGTGTGGTAGGGATATGGAAACAGTAAAACATGTAATAATTAATTGTGAAAATATACAGTAAGTAGAGAGAAGCTAAAACAAGAAATTAAGAAATGTGATATACAGACATTAAAACTTAACAAAATATTAGTTAAACATAAAATAACTAACCAGTTATATATATATTTTTAAAGGAAACCGGATTATTTAAAATCTTTTTCATTAAAGGGAGATACTCTAGTCCACACTCCAGAACAGCAGGTGGCGATAATACATCTTAAAGTTAGACGTCACCCGCCAGCAAAACAAGAACGAAGAAGAAGAAAACGTCTCGGACGGGGCGAAAATGGCGGAGTATCTGGCATCCATCTTCGGTACAGAAAAAGACAAGTACGTTTTATTTGATATTTGTATATGTCGACAGTTTCAATGCAACTTTAATGTAAAGTTTGTTTGAAGTAGCATTGGTATTTATCACTTGGAGCTTAATTAGACTCTGCATTCTTTCTAAAACTCCTGTAGGAGGTATAGTTAGCCAGGGGAAGCTAACAGGCAGCTACCGCATTGAATGAAACTCATGAAGTTTCAAAGTTAAGCTAATGTAGGCTATTAGTTTTGGCAAATTCTTATAGAACTAATACGATTTTATATTTTTTTCCACCCGCTTTCATTGTATATCGATCCCTAAATTAAGCCCTTTGCAATGTTAGTCTAAAACCCGGGTTATTCCTTAGCTAGCTAGGCTAATTAGCTAGGTAGCTAGCTTGCTAGATGGCTGTGTTGTTCTGGTTTTCCAAAAAGGAACAGTAAATATTAAATGCTGCCTTTACTTCTTTCATTCATTCTGTTCTTTTCATTTATTGAGTTGAAAAATATTTATTGTGGTTCATGGTCACAGTTCATTCAAAGTCGTCCATGTTTAGAGACACTGTTTAGCCACTTAGCATGTCTAGGTATTTATATAACAGTGGGGAAAGAAGGCAGTGTCTTGTCTTTCAAAACACAAATGTCAGTTGCAGGCAATTATATATAACCTTCTTTATGGTGTTTTTATTTGTTTGCAACTATAAGTATAATTCATTTCAAGTTATACGTCGTTATGTTTTTATTTTGTTTTGGTTTTTTTACTATTTTCTATATAATATATTAAAGTATTATGTGAATGTGTCTAAAATGTAGTTTAGTTATGATAAATTTTATTTTTTTTGTCATGGAGTATTTATTAATGATGGAGGTGGGTGGTTCTTATCAACTGAAATCTAAAATATTATTCCTTCATTCATGAATAATAGGAACAAACTTTAGCACATAACACTCACTAAACAAGTTTTATATGCCGCTCACCTTTTAGCTACAAATGTATAGCACACATTAGACAGTAAATTATGTGCCGAGCCTAAGTTAGATACTGACAAGAGGGAAGAGTAGAGAAAGGAGACAGATAAAGTTTCTTTGTTCAATTAATTATCTAAAAATGTTTTCATATTGCTTGTATTTTTTTTTTTATCAGATTATGTTTTGTACACTACAAGAAATGAAAATATAAATGAGCCATTTTTATATTTAAAATAGTGTAAATAGTTTAAACTTAAACTATTTAAAATAGGTGATTTTTTTTCCCCATGAATTGAGGAGGTAAGCGAGACATTTTACAAATGGAACAAGACAATTTACATTTAAAATAAGAAAAAATTAGTTCATTATCTTATTTGTAGTAAATATTATTCAATTATCTTATTTTAAGAGTAAAAATACAAATTCCATTGGCAAGCCATCTTATTTGCAAACTCAAATTCAGGGAAACTAAACTTAAGTTAACAGTTTTTAACTTATTTGCACATCGTTTTTACAGTCTAATGTATCACACTGACAGCCATGGATTACTTTCAGATCCCGGCTGAAAGTTTTCCTTGCAGCAAAAAATTTAGGCTACGATAAACCAAATATACATGTGCAGAGGGAATGGAAGGAAGATGTTTTATGTTCCAGAGATTAACATGTTTGGGTGTGAAGGTGAAGCTGATTAGCAAGGCAGAGGAAGACCTAACAATAAGTATCAGGGCGGCGGTATCATGTTGTAGGTCTTTAGCTGCAGTAGATAACAGTGAGTTTTACATCTCAAGATGTTAGCCTTGAAGTTTTAAGCTTGCTTACAAAATTGTGTAAGGTTCATAACTTTAAAACCGAATTGGTTTTAAAGCTTTAAAAGCTTCTGGAAACAATAAAGCTCAGATTGGGGCAAAGCTTCTCTTTTTTTGGTGTATGTATGAAATTCCACTTTTAACTGTAAAGAATTTTGTTAATTTACTTCTTACCTTACACTTATAGTTTTTTATTCTGCTTTATACATTTTCAGTGTTCTTTTTTAATTGATCCATTCCTTTACTCTTGGTTGTGATGTTTAAATGTAACCTGTTAATCATATTAAATATAGAAAGGGATCATAAATGCTCCACTTCCTCATTGCAGTGCTATCAGAGCTGTTACATTTAGATAATGACACAATATTAGCAAATGCTTTTAACTTGAATCCCTTGATTGTTGTTGGGACCAAAATAAAAGATCAAACAGGATTGGATGGGAACATAGCAGACCTTAACAGATTTGTTTACATGAGCAATGACTATATTTCTGTATATTACAGCTTAATACTTTAGTAAAGTCTTTCTTGATGGGGTTAAACTCTCTTTCAGGGTAAATTGTTCCTTTTATTTCAAAATCGGAGCCTGCAGACATGGAGACCGTTGCTCAAGATTGCACAACAAACCAACCTTCAGCCAGGTGAGTTTTATAACCCTACAAATTATTTTATAACACCCTAAATATTATTCATTCAAAAAAGTTCTGGGCTGTAATGAAAACATTATCAACCTTTTGGCTCAGACGATCACTTCCAAACATACCAGATGTGTGGTCTCTCGGGTTATGGCTCTATTTGACTTGAGTTCTAGTGAAGTTCATATCTTTTTTTGGGGGGTGGGGTATTTTATCCATCCAGATTTAAAGGTTGTTTAATTTTAAAACACGATTATTTAACCAGTTTCACCAGATATTTATTTATTTTTTATTTTCTTGCAGACCATCTTGATCCAGAACATCTACCGCAACCCTCAGAACAGCGCTCAGACTGCAGACGCCTCTCGCTGTAAGCCAAACAGGTTTTTCCTCAATTCTTCTGAGGTTCTTCCTTATTCCTGTTAGCTGGCTTTAGCCCCTAACCAAAAGCTCAGTCCTCATTCAGCTAAATTAGACATGTATCTGGCAGGAAAACTTTGCGTGACTCACAGCGATATGATATAAAAGCAAACAGCACTTCCAGGTAGTGCTGATTAGTGTACTTAGAAGCAGGAGGTGGGGCTGTCTGTAGTAAACATGAGGAGCTTAGTTAAGAGGTGTCAGGCCTCATACAGGTAGGTGTGTTAATTTTTAATATTTAAATGAAAAATCTACCAAAAAATGCAAAAATCAACATTAAGGTGAGTAGAAATAGTCAACAATAGCATTTAAAAATGTGTTTAAAGCTTAAAGGATACGTTATACGTTCAATTCCCTCCTATTTATTTTTTAGGCACTCAATTGAGTCGTAAAAGAGGAGGAAATGCTTCTTTTTTTTTGCCTTAAATCCTTATTATTATACCTCATCATATCCCCTTTTGGCCCCATTGTTAAGACCCTTCAAGACGCCTCATTGTTTTCCCGTCTTTTTAATGCAAATGTATCCTTCACGCCCCAAAACCGTACAGGGTAGGGATTCGCTAGCTCCACCAGGGCTAGGCATTTTGTATTTTTCTAGTCATTAAACATTTTTCCTGCCTATGCTGCATTCGTTATTGTTATAAGACCCTTCTTTAACCTGTCGCAAACATTAGAAGATAAACAGTGCTGAAGAACGCACTAGTAAATGGATAGCTCAATGCTAATGTTATTGGACCCCAATAAGGGCTTAATATCAACGCTCAAATTGAAAAAAGTGGTTTTCCATTTCATCTTTATCGTGAGTTTAACTCAGAAAAGTGCCAGTCGTTCTCATACATCGAAGGTATAGATCCATCAATAAGCTAAAGAAGACCAGAGGTTAAATAACTTCAAGGAGACACATTTTTTAGCCATTTAGTTTGCACGTCTCCAACTATTAGCTGTGACAGGTTAATATCTCATCCTTTAAGTCACCATGAAGCAGCTCTATGAGATCAAGATCTGGACTTTTATTTATATATTTTGGCAAAGTGAAAATTCTCCGTCTCTGTTTTACATTTCACTTATGTATACAGACAGTACAAAGTTTCCTAAAAAATATAAAATGTCAAATTAATAGTTAGATCTATGAGGGACGGCAGGCCAGGTCCCTGTGTAGCAAAGCATCCACAGATGATGACACTTCTGCCTCCATGCTTCAAGGTTTATTTCATTTATTACTTAAAAACATCCCAGTTAGGCTTTTCCTTCTGGTTCTTTACCTGTATTTTTATGTTTAAAATGTTAAGATAATCAAGGCAGATTTAAGACGACTAAAGTATCAACTTAAGGAAAAAAAACAAAACAAGATCGTCCTTTTAGATACAGCTTAATGTCTGAACCACTTAGCCGTCACTCGAAGCAGTTTTAGCAAAACATACCTAATAACATTCTTTTCCCTCCCCAGCTTCGTATTTGGTTGGATTTTTATCACAGAAGCTTATGTTTTGTATTTCAGACCATTTCCCTCTTGAACATTTACCTTCATAACCTTCAAAACTGCCCAGTCCGCTGATGGTTTACACTGTAAGTTCTATCTTTATCCACAGGACCCTCCAGCACCGACTGCACTCAATTCATTTTATTATACCTCCCCAAACTAAACTGCTACAGCGTACTGAGAAAAAAAAAACTACAGTTAGAGTTAGCCACACTGGCCTCATGCTGTTTTGCATGTCCTCTGGGCCTGTTTGTCATTCATTAGAGCCAACTTACAAATTTGGTCAGTGTGTCTTTGTCATGACACAGTTGTGCAAATAGTTCAGCTAAAAGGAAAAAAAAAAGGGTCAGAGTTTGGCTAAAGTCATTTTAAAGCTAAGCACCACAAACAAGCTGAAAATGGGAGGGATAAACGTTGTTTTGACTCTGCTTCTGAGAGAGTTAGATTCATTAAAGTATGTGAACATTCCTACAGTGTTTTTGAAAAGTATTCACACCCCCTGAGCTTTTAAACCGTTGATTGATCATTGCAACCACAAACTTTAGTCTCAGAGGTTTGGGATGCATTTATGTGATTGTGGTTGTATTGAAAAGTGGGGAAAAAAGGTCCAGGGGGTCTGATTGCTTGTTCAAGGCGCAGTATGTTTACCATTTGAAGACTCCTAACAGTTCTGTCCATCCAGCTCGTCCTTTACTGTCTGTTGTTGACGTTCTGCAGGTGCGGTGAGCGATGTGGAAATGCAGGAACATTACGACGAGTTCTTTGAGGTGAGCGACCGTTGGTGCTCGTTTCTCTCTGCTGACTCAGATGTTGCACCGTGTGACGTCACTGACCCTGTTATCTGCCTTATGTACGGTGTTGCAGCATTAAAAGAATGCAAAAAAGAGCAGCCAAAACGTCTCCTTTTTGGTGATTGGTGGTTAATTTAATGGGTTCTGGAGCCAGAATTGTGCAATACGTTTTATTTTCCTAGTAATGGAAATTTTTGGTATATGGTGACTCTAAGCTTTAAGACTTTTTGTTTGATTTTCAGATATATATGAATATTGCCAGATTGTTGTCTGATTTTTGATAAGCAATACTTTGTTGTATTAAAATATGAGCTAAATGTTGGTTGTTTTTTTCTGTGTAGGAGGTGTTCACGGAGATGGAGGAGAAATATGGAGAGGTGGAGGAGATGAATGTCTGTGATAACCTAGGTGATCATCTGGTTGGAAATGTCTATGTGAAGGTGAGTGAAATACAGCTAAATGCAAACATACAGATAAATTGTGCTACGGTTATTTATTATATGCTAATGTTTCCTGCTTTAGGTCAGGTAGGACAACCAAACGGATCTCTTAATGGCAAAAGTCAGAATAATTAGAGGAAAAAGTTAAGGGTGCTTCATTTATCGGTACTTTACACACAACTGAGAAATATTTAGTGACCTAATAATGAAATCTTTCTGTCAGCCAGATACATTCTCTGATTTATCAGGAAAAGTTTAGCTTTGAGGGTTTTTTGTTTTGTTTTTAATGGGTTTGACTTTTCCTTCCATCTCTATGGTGTGTAGTTTCGTCGTGAGGAGGATGCAGAGAAAGCCGTCATGGACCTGAATAACCGCTGGTTCAACGCTCAGCCCATCCACGCAGAACTCTCTCCAGTTACTGACTTCAGAGAAGCCTGCTGCCGCCAGTATGAGATGGGGTGAGTCCACAAAAATCATCATACAACTCACACATTTTTTTTTTATTAGAAAAAAAAAACCCACATCAGTTTGCACTGCAAAAAAAGACCTTAAATCTGTATTTACCCTCAATTTGAGCTGCTAATTTACATAATCTCTCAATGGAAAGAGTATATTTGCCCTTAAATGGCATGATTAGATGTTTTGCACTTAAAATAGGACAACCGAGATTTGTTATTGTTATTTAAAAGAAAATATTTCTCTGTTAACATTATCTTATCTGCTAAAATTCACAGAAAATCCACTTTTTATATTTCAGTTTTTGCAGTGCGGTTAGGATTTATTTCATTTTTAACTTATAACTGATCCCTTTTAACATATGTCACAGATGAGTATAGGCCGCTATGAAAATCTGGTCGTTAGATAACCTTGAGCATAAAAACAATCCTGGTATCACGCTATTATTAAAGCAATAAAATGAATTCTTTTAAAATGACTGAATTTAAACTGGAAAAAAGGGGGGAAAATGAAATTCTTGCAGAAGTTTGAGCTCATCAGCTAATTTTGTGTATGGTGTGTTTCCCTATGCGCCACAGCTGTTCTATAAATCATTAAAATGTAAATTTTTATTTTACTGAAGTTTCCATTTAGCTTATCTACAAAGATAAGGGGGGGGAAATAAGATAATAAAGCAATTCTAATAACCTAACAGGGTTTCTGTGCCATAACCCAGCTTGCTATCTGTGCGAGCTGCAAAAACTAAAATATGACTAATGTAATAGGATAGATGTAATTTACTTACCCTGCAATGCATATCAGCATGGTATTTATGGAGGCAAGGTAAGTTAATTAGTTTAGACATTATTGGTTATTTTAGGAAATAAAGGAATGAGGTGAAAAGTTAAAAGACAAAAAATCCACCATTATTAGACATACAGGGACATTTTAGCATCTTCTTAGATGAAAAGACAATAATGACTTCAAAGGTAGAACTTTTACTGATGATGTTTCCCATCAGGATTTAAAAAGGCTGAAGAGCCTTGAACACAAATGCTGCTCTCCCCACTTTGTTTAGTGGTCGAGGTTCACAAAATCCAGGTCAATAGGTTTTTCTATGCAGAGTGCAAAGACTCTCTGTGGAATCATTTTTAAGTTTTCAGTGTTATCCTACCTTTGAGGAAGTCGCAGCTCGCTGTGTGGAAGTTAATCAGAAATCTGAGCTAATGAGGGCAAACCAGAAAAAACACACATACGCTTTCAAAAATTACTACCTGCGCTTGTTTCTGTTTACCTGGTGTTCCCTTCTGTTACCCAGTGTTCTTTTCCATTACTTCAAGTTTGTTTTCGTATAAATTTAAAAACCAAATTACTTTCTGTGCTTATGTTTGGTTTATACTGCATCATAAAATGATCATAAAAGTAATTAGCTTGTGCTTTAGGTCTCTTTTAAATTGGTAAATATGCCTCTTGGCGGTTTAGAATATTCCTTTAGCCAAAGATAATTTGAGGATATATTCAGCTGTTCCCTCAAAATAAAATCCTTTTTTAGGGGTAAACAATGAACTTAGATGGTATGTTCTGTGGATGTCTCACGAGTTTTGCAAACGGGACTGAAAGGCTTCATAAAAAAGCATAACAGAATAAAATCACCTGATATTGACCAGTGCCCATTTTGAATAGTTAGATATTACTAGATTTGGTGTAAATTATAGTCTTATTATAAATAAAGGCAGACTATAATCAAATGCAGACTAAGTGGTTAAACGACACTAGGCTGGGTGTTTTTGTGTGTTTATTTTTTATAGAGGAGAAATGCATCTTTACAAAATAATCTACTGAGAATGAAACTATTAATACCTGTTAAATGTTCTGTTTTTATTAGAAACACTATGTTTCCTTTTCTAAGATAATCGGGGGGCTAATAAAGTCAAAGGTTACATACTTATTTACTTACTTATTAAAATTTATACTGCAGTTGATTAAAATCGGTCTTTTCTGCATTTCTTCAAAGTGGGCCCAGAATAAAGCCTTGAGGAACCCCACATGTATCGGCTTTGTTGAACGCAGCACTGAAATAATTCCAACAGTTCCAGTGGCTCTAATTAGGGCTGAAACTATTAACTGGATTGGAGTTTAGAGAGTCTAAAACACAACGAAAGAAGTTTTAAAAACATATGTAAACATTTTGCATTTAAGATTAAAAAAATAATACATTTTGTCTAATATTCTCTATCCAGAACTCCTCCGTTGGAAAAGTTTTAGCTTCACTTGGTTTAATTCAGTAAAAAAAAAAAAATCTTCTTTAAGAAACAGTCCGAGTATTAATCAAAAAAATAATCAATAGATGAATTGATTAGCAAAATAATCATTAGTTGCAGCGTTCAGTTGTTTTAGATGAAATCTATGAACAAAATGAGCCAGATAGTTGCACAGGGCTGTGGAAAGGGTTAAATAGTTTTTGGACCACTGCTTGTAGCGTTTGGCCTTCACTGTCTGGACCGGACCTTGGAGAACAATGTTGTTACTCATTATAAATCTGCTCTTTGTTTTCATTTCTAAGGCCATAAATCTTTAATGCTCTGATAGCCTTTACCCTGGAACAAGCCTCTATGAATCGACATGTACTTACCTCTGTCAGCATGCAGGAACAAGTGTTTATTACCAGCTTTGATTAGACACTGTGAGGATATTAATCAGCAAGCTACAGAACCCACTTTTTTATTTGTTTCCTGTTTTTTTTTTTACTAAATACAAAACTATGAGGATATAAGAGAAACAAAGCAAACATATTCCTTTTTTTCCATGAGCAAAAATGGAAACGAAAGGAGAAAAAACTCTTATAGTATTTTTCACCTTTTCAAACATCTTAAAGAAAAACCTGCTGTTTTATTAATGAATATAACCTCAATCCTGACCAGACAAATTGCCAAAATACCATTTTATCCCATATCTTCTCTTCTATAAACTCATTTGTCTTCATCCCGATTTTTTTCCTGATATAATTTTTGTGGGGAAAGTAGGCGATCTGGTATGTGTAGAAAAAAGGGGTTTCTGTGTTGGTTCAGGCTTTGACAAAGCTTCACTGTTTTCTGCTTATCTGAGGTTGAATTACTTGTTGGCCTGCGTTGCTGCTTTTAAATCTGAGAAGCACTGAAACCTTGCATGACTTTACCAGAGTATATAGAGATCTGACAAGGCAGAAGACGATCCGTTCAACTCTGAGAGCATGCAAAGAGTCATAAAGTTAAAACTGTCCCAGCTGCAGTGCGTTTGTGTAAATGATCACATTTTATTCAGAACCAAGATAAGCTTTGTGTCCTTCGGTGTTTTTCCGTTTGATTCTGGCTTGTTTGTCTGCAAATCGCTGCAGGAGATAAAACTTGAGGCTTTTTCTGTTGGCATGTGTAACTAGGAGGGAGCGTTTTATGGTAGAGCTCCATCTGAAACCAGACCAGGAATTTAAACCCTTTCATGTCCCTGACTTTCCCACAGGGAATGCACCAGAGGAGGCTTCTGCAACTTCATGCATCTGAAACCCATATCACGGGAACTTCGTAGGGAGCTCTATGGCCGCCGCAGGAAAAAGTAATGAACCCTCAGGGGAGAGAAATGTTGTAGGGAGAGTGTTTAAAGGTTCTAAATGAGCTGTTTGTTTTCCAACAGGCACCGCTCTCGTTCCCGCTCCCGAGAACGACGCTCCCGCTCCAAGGATCGACGACGGGACCGCGAGAAGCGGAAGTCGAGGGACCGGGAGCGTTCTGGGAGGTTCTGAAAGAAGCCGGCACTGATGCATTGAATCCCTCCTTCCTACCCTCAGCAGTGATGATGTTGTTTTCTTTTTTTTCCCTTTTTTCTTTTGGTAAATTGTTGAAATTGTTATTTTCTTTTATTCGCTTTTTTTAAAAAGACAAGCTTGTGTCGCTTTCTCAATAAAACAGATTTGTAACTGCACCGCCAGAATATGATGACATGGACCTTTTTTCTTTATACATGAAGTCTGAAAAAGTGACGCCATTTTTTATGCATAATGTCCCGTATAAAGGTAATGCTGCAGATTCCTGTTTCACATCTGAAACTGAGTCTTTGTTCTTAGAAGTCATTCAAACCAGATCAAATGAAATAATCTGTGTGTGATCTGCTGTAATCCAGGATATAGATGCTGGAATTAAATCAAATGTCCTGCCACTAAAAATCAGGACACCACTTGCTCTTTAAATGTTCTGATCACTAGCGAGGCTAACCATAACTAGAAAAATAAATATTATTGTGGGTTAAGTCATAATGAGAGCTTGGGGACTGCTTCATGTTAGTCTGTCACAGAATATCAACAAGCACAGCTGGTTTAAGCAGCTTTTCAGGTGTGGACAGTAGAAACAAATAGAGCAGGGGAAAACATTTTTATAATTTATTCCCAGTGTATTTTGTCTGAATTCTATAAATTTTTCCGTCTTTCTCCATCATGCATTCGCTTCCTTCTCTTATTGATGTTTTTTCCTTTCCTTCCTCTCACCTCCATGTCTTTCATATTTCTTTATTTAACTGTTTCCTTCTGTGATTTATTTTCTTCTTCATTTCTGTGCCTTTCCTCCTTACCTTCCTCATGTCCTATCTCTTGTTCCTAGTGTCTCTATGGAGTAAATTTTGCTCCATTTTATTGCAAGCAAAGAACACGGTTTGTGGGGAAATTGAAAAAGCAGCTAATTTTGTCCAAAAAAAAATTTTTTTTCAAAATATATCTTTTCTAATTTCTTTCTTTTTAAAAAAAAAAAAAAAAAAAGAATATTCAGATTAATTTGTAGGAATTTCATTCTTTTTTAAAAAGCTTTTTGTAGATCACATTTGCTTCACTTCTGGGGAAAGGCTTTTCGTCTGAAATGAGACTCGTTCCTTTTGTTCAACGCTGACGTTAGCAACAACATTGTTAGACTTGGATAAACTTTGTCATTTTGATGAGGATGACATTGTAGCTCAAATAAATGTTAAGATATATCAGTGCAAAGAGGAAAAAAAAACTTAAACAAAAATGTGCAGAACGATGAATGTTAGTGCATTGTAGTAATATATTGGTCAATGTGTGCATCAAGATGGAGCATCTGTAACGGGTCTAAAGTGAAGAGGATGTGATCTGTGAAAAGCAATTTGTAACTTAATCTAAAGAAACCAAAATTATTAAGAACGCTTTTGAAAATATTTAATCTAAAATCATTTTAAAAAATTGACAAATACATTTTGAAAAAAAAAAATAATTGGAAATCATTTAAGAAAATTGTGAAGTTAACATCCAAAAGCCATTTTTAAAAGAATATGTATTTCAAATTTTAATTTCCGGATTCCATTTTTATAATTTAATGTTACACATTTCCATTTATAAAACTTGATTTTTGCTTGCATAAAAAAGTATACCTCCTGAGCTCAGGTCTTCTCCATTTTTTTTATTGCATTTTCTTTGCTTACCTGCCTGTGTGTCCCACATCCTTTCCCTTCATTCCCTCTGGATCCTTTTTCTTCACTATTAGGCTCCTGTCTTCTATCTATTGTTGAAATTTTGCCGTTAACAGAGAGCAGGGTGTTACAGGACCAAAGCCTGCCCAAAAATAAATATTTGCTTTTGAAATGGAGCTAAAGGAAATATTCAGCTAAAATAGTTCAGTGAAGAACAAACCTTTAATTACAGACCTGGTAGGTTTTGGAAAGGGTCATATTTTATAGTTTTGGTTAAAACCTCCCCACAATATTACCTGTTTATTTAATTAAAAGCAGTACCAATGTCAGCCACAAGTGTACACAACCTGACCATCAAGGAAAATAGATTGTTTTAAAAGTTATTCAGGAGTTTAAAGATCACAGAATGAATTTGTGATAAAAAAAAAATAAATAAAAACAAGCCAGACAAAAAGCACCTTAATAGGGACTACCAACTGTCATGTGACATAAATGTCTTACCTGGGATGCTGGACAACCTTTTAACTTCTCTTTAATGTCAATTACTGAGGCGGGGTGTCTGAATCACTTGAGGGAGGTGTTGTAGAGATATGGGGGGGATTTACCATTATGCAAAACTAGGCAGTTGCCTAGGGCCCCAAGTTCCAGGGGGCCCCATAAAACTGTGTTTACATGTATGGTTAATACAACTATTCCTTTTTTGTGCACAATAATTATGTTTTTGATAAAAATCCTTTGGCTAAAATGCCATCAGAACGCTGATAAATAGAGAGGAAAAAGGGGCAAGGAGAGAGGGACAAAACCTAGAACAGATAATGGATGTCTATTCTATTAACATTTCTCTATCTGCAGAATGGGTCTGTTTTATGTTTTGTCTTCTTATTTCAGAAGGGCCCCCTCCCTGTCTTTGCCTAGGGCCCCAAATTTCCTAAATCCGCCCCTGGTAGAGATTGACGACCACAGGCAGGAATGATTTCCTGTGACGCATCTGGGTAAAAGAACAAACGTTCCCATACCGGGAGTCGAACCCGGGCCGCCTGGGTGAAAACCAGGAATCCTAACCGCTAGACCATATGGGAAGCGCAATCATTGAACACCGTCTTCAATCAGAATTGACCAGAATTCCGACATTTTTCCTCATAATTCTGATTTCAATATCTCTATTCTTAATTTTTTTCTCAGAATTCTGACTTTTTTTCTCGCATTTCTGACTTTATCTACAAATTTTGGATCTTAATGTAGATGGGCACCACGAAGGAAGAGATGTGGGAGCACTCAGCTTCACTGAGAAAGATGAATTAGGCAACTTTTTACGTGCCAAAGTGGTCCCCGGTGATGCTATTTCATTAATAGAAGGGCAGGAGGTGATTAAAACAAGAGAGCTAGGTTATTTTCTAAAACAGAAATGACTGCAGCTTGATGCTAACATGTTTGTTAGCTGGCAGCATTCAGTCTGAATTCTGAAATTAAAGTCAGAATTCTGACTTTTTTTTTTATACTATACTGAAATAAAATGTAAAAATCAGTTAAGTCTTTTTTTTTATTCAATGGCCCTTATCCTCTTCCGTATTATATCCTTAACTGTGGAGAAGGACAAAACCTGTAAAGTAAATCCAAATTTACATCATCTTTTTATTTTTGTCAACTCAACATTCTGATAGCAAAGGTAAAGCTCGTGAGAAGCCATCAAGATGTCACACTCAACCACGTACAAACGATGCGTGTTTGGTAAGTGAAAGGTAAACAGGTGTTGCGGGAAAAAAAGCCACCCTGTTTTTCCCAAACCCCGTATCGGAGAAATCTCCTCGCTGATTGGTCGGCGCCGTCCAAACAGACGCCCACGCGGCAGCCAATCAGATCGCGGCTTTACTCGCGTCCTCTCCGTTTTTCACACGTGCGCAATCCGTTCCTAAACCGCTGTACCTCCCGGAAGCTCCTCATTCCGCTGCTTGGGGTCCTGAGCTCACATCTCGTCCTGAAGCAAATTTTTTATTCTCCTCCAGAACTGTTTCTGGCTGCCTTTAATCCTCCAGGTGAGTGAAAGCGGAGGGATACAGAGAACTAAGACTGGGGAGGATGGAAGAGACGTGGTTTGTGGGCATTGGCTCTGTGGGAAGGGGCTCTGAAGGACGGTGAGATGATGCAATATCCCTGCATAGTGCAGGCTTTCTGCTTGGGATGCTATCAGTTCAATTAACTATCAACTATCATTTAATGATTCGTTCAGTTTGTTAATCTTTTAAGCTTAAAATATAATTTTATTTCAGAAAAAAAGGTATATAAACCAAAAAAATGTTCTTTTGATTTTTTTGTTCAATTCACATTTTTTGTTATTCCTATATTTTGATTGCGTATTAATTGATTATGCTCTCCAGGAAATTCAGATGTATATGCTCATGAATATATCTCTTCATTTTGATATATATATATATATATATATATATATATATATATATATATATATATATGTTTTGTTTTGTTTTTAAGGCAGCATTCCTGATGTCTAGATATAAACTATGCTTCTTTATGTCTGCTCCAACAGCTGAATTTCATTAATTCATATTAAAGAAAATAATCATACTTAAAAAAATTTAAGAAAATGACAAAAGGCTGTTTAAATCTTTAAAAATAAGGAAAACTTTTCCCTTCAAAATATGTATTTCTGAGCTAGATTTATTTTTTTAAAGTAACTTAATGTCCAAATTAATTCATTTATATTCCACCAATCAGCTTCTGGTTAAGTTCTCGGGCTTTCACAAGGCAATTGTTTAAAAGTTGCAACATCAAACTGTCTTTTTAACATTTGCCAGAGTGACCTTAGTTGACTCTTAATTGTGAAGCAGCATTGCCCCTCCCCCACTTGTTGCTGCAAGCTTCCGATCAGATGGACGGAGACATGGTTTTCACCCATGTCTAAAAAGGATATACTGGTGTAAAGAAATATTGCTGCTCCTGATTAAAAAATGCACAGTCATGGTGATTAAAAAAAACACCTAAAGAAGCTCCACCCATTATGAAAAAAAAAAAAACTGTTTTACAAAGATAAATAGATGTAGATTTTAAGTCATCCATCAAAAACAGAATAGTAAAAAAAAAAATCTTATGATTGCATCCTTTATTCATCATTTTTACCTTTTTTAAAATGAAGTTCCAGTTTCTAATCTTTAAAAGTACAATAAATGGGATAAATTCTTTTAATATGGCTGCAATAAATAATTAGATAGAGCTTGTTACTGTACAGAGAGAAAGAACAACTATCATTTTATTAAGTTAAACAAAAAGGTTTAAAAATATAAACATTTTGACCTTTTTAATTGAAAGTAAAAAGTTTTTTTTTATTAAATAATGTAAAATGTAACCATCTTTCTTCACCTTACCTAACACATGAATCAGAAGATCCGGCCAAAGGTGATTTTTCAATATTAATCAGATTAAATCCCATCTGGTGAGGGATTTCTCATTAGATTGGGTTTAATGTGGTGATCCTTTGTTGGGGGGTGAATGGGTCTCTCTGTGGGTAATCCTGGCTCTGTTCCCTCACCCCGCTCCCGGTCACAGTGGGGTGGGGGGGATCGAGTTACCTTGTTGAACCCTGTCAAGCCAACCACATACCACACGCTGCTCGCCACATTTACACCAGCAGTTGTAGATCTTGTCACTTTAATTAGCAGCAGCGAGCGTGAAAATGGAGTCGGCACATGTGTGCTTTGGGGGGGGGGTTTAAATGCATCAGAAAAAAGTGGATGGAAAAAAAGGTTTATGTTTGTCCTTTTTCCTGGTTGTTTAAACCCTCGGGGGCCCTCGGCCATGACGTCTGGCCCCTGATGTTTGTCCTGTGTTAGAGACGGCTCATCTGCTGCTGTTTTAGCTGGGGGTCCAAGGCAGCCGTATCCATGTGGGCCCCTGATGAATCTTTGCTCTGTTGGTTTGACGACGAGCCCTTCTTTGAAAAAAAAAGAACATGCGTATCTTCTATGTATGTGTGAGGTAGATATGAAACATTGGAGATATCAGCATTTAGCTGATAACCAGTGATCAGTGGTGTAGCTTTAATGACGACTCGTCTCCAGGTTAAGGTTTATTTGGAAATATGGAATAATTCCTTGGATTATTTCTTTTTTTTCTTGTTAATAACTAACAACTCTTCCCTTTTGTTCTGTGTAACAGCTGATGCAATATTAGCTGGCGCCAGATCAGTCAGCCTTCCCTCTTCTTTCTTAGTCTCGGTTCTGTTTTTAAGTGTAGATCAAAGCAGACGGCTACTGGTACCAACTTTCGTGACGCTTTTAGAGGATGTGTGAAGGTGTTTATAGTTTCAAAGGGGCCAAAGCAGGATCCTGCTTGTTTTTCTCTGCTGATATGACTCAGCATTAGGATGAGGAAGTTGTGTAATGTTTGTATTCGGAGGTATGGACACATTAATGGCATTTATATTCAAATTCCTGTTATTTGATGTCGATACGCTTTTAAAAAGCTAAATTAAAACACCAGAAAATTATGTTTTTGTTTTTTTTTCCCCATTCCTACTTATATGTTCTATTCAAGCCATTGAGTCCCAAAGATTTGAAACTTTTTGCTCTGGATGCCTTTTTTTGACACAACAAAACTCCATAGAGGTTTTATTTTCCTTTATCTGTTTATATAAAGCGTTGAACCGTTACATAATCCTGCTTCCTGTTTTTGTTCAGCCTAAGCCATGCCGTCTCTCCCTTCGCCCAAAGAGGCCTCCGTCAAAGTGTGCCCTCACTCCACCAAGCTGCACGCCCACACCAACGGAGGCGGCGGCAAGCTCCGCGACGGCTCCTGTCCGGTCAACGGGAGCGCGCCGGAGGACCTCGACGACTCCAGCAGGACCATTCAGATTAAAACGAAAAACCCGGCTGTGGACAGGAAGTGGATCCGGCCAGACCTCCCAAGCCGCTGCACGTGGAGTCTGGAGGCCTCTAAGGCCGACTCCCCCCACGCACACGTTTCAAAGTGAGAGCCGCTCTTCTTTTACTTGAACTTTACGCCAGTGGTGACTCGCTCTGAGGCAAGCCGGCACATGAACCCAAATCAGAAAAGGTTGTTGATTTTTCCATTCTGCTTCCCCCTCCATCAGGGCCGCCTCTCCTACAATCCTTCCCAACATCCTACACAGGATTGGCGACACTCCTATGGTGCGACTCAACAAGATCCCCAAAGCCTTTGGCATCAAAGGCGAAATACGTGAGTTATTTCCCATGCAAGCCAAGACACATCTGCTGAACAGGTGAAACCTGTCGCTTTGGGATACAGTGAGGAGTGTGTAGACGTGGGAGGGTGTGTTTGATGTATAGCTAAGTTCTTTAAAGGACAAAAGATGATCTAGGTTTGATTGAATGTTTTTTATTTAGTGGCCAAGTGTGAGTTCTTCAACGCCGGAGGCAGTGTGAAGGACAGGATCAGTCTGCGGATGATAGAAGATGCAGAGAAAGCTGGAGACCTCAAGCCTGGGGATACGATAATAGAGCCCACCTCAGGAAACACGGGTAATTTCAATGCATGTGCTGCCAGGAAACGCTTTTGTGTAGCTATGACTGGAATGTAGAATGGTTTAGAAAAGCCGTGCTGTAAAAACTCCTCACATGTCCTCAGGTATTGGATTGGCTCTGGCTGCTGCTGTTAAAGGGTACCGTTGCATCATCGTCATGCCTGAGAAAATGAGCATGGAGAAGGTGAGTTCTGTTGGGCCGGGTCAGGTACCTGCAGGTTGAAGTTTTGTAAACCAAAGATTGCAATTATTATTATTATTATATTTTTCTTTTGTTATGACTTTGGAATGTTTTCCCAGTTCTTGATTGTTTAGAAAAAATACGGGAAAAATGTACATTTGATCTTGTGTTTTACCAGAAGTTGTACGTTCCAAAAAAAAGTTAAAAATCAATCCACTGGACTTTGTTTTCCAGGTTTGAAGACGTTTCGTGTCCCATCTAGGGAACTTTCTCAGTTCAAAATGTCTGGATTAGCGTTAAGTTCCAAGCTTTATAAAGTAGCCCAACTAAGCCTTATTATGGCTTAGAAAAAAATTGAAATTGAAGCAAAGAAACAGGGCCACCCCTTAGTCATAGGGAGCGCTTGAGGTTGTTGTTGGCCTGCAGTACCCCCCAATACTGGCCCATGCCTTTGAAAAGGGATTCTTTAGGGTCATTGTTGGCATGGCGGACCAGGCGGGATGTTTTGGTCCCCTGCATTACGATGAGGGTTGAAGTTTGTCCTAGAAGTTGTAATTCCTTTCACCTTCATGTCTTCTTTCATCCTTATGTTTCTATTTATAATCCTTTTTTTATTACCAATTTCTTTTTTGCATGATTCCTTTCCAGTTTTTTTCTTTCCTCTCCTTCCCTGTTTTTGTATTTTGTTGCTTTCTTTCTCCCCTTTTCCATACTTCATTCACTCCCTTACCTCGTTGCTTTTTGTCCTTCTGTTTCCTTGAACTTTGCCATTTTGTACAAACAGAGTGTATACAAAACAAAATTTCGTTCAGTACAGCTCTCAAAACACTTCCATTTCTTAAAGTGCAACAGTGATAAAATGTAAACATGGGGATCAGATTTAAACATAACACTGAAAACTTAAAAATCATATCTCAAATATTTGGCGCTTTTTTAAAAATTCCTTTTTTTTCAACATTCCGCGGTCTAATGGTGGAGGGGAAGAAGCTTGTTGTCTGGATTCCTTTCCAGTCCTCTTTATCCTCGCGTATCAATCTGTTGCAAATAGAAGCCATTGTAATCAATGCATCATTTCACACTGACTCTGTGGCACCGCATGATTGAGAGCCCTTCTCAAAGATGGGGATTTTTTAACAGTTGATAGAGCAAAATGTTTTAATTTCTAAAAAACAGGTAGAGTCAGACAGTAAAAGTAAAGCAGATCATTTCAAAATGAGGAGACACTCGGCTACAATGTAAACATAACCTCAGTAACGGTGACACGAGGTCACAAATAAGTTGGTCAAAGGGTCTCAGCAGTTATTTGACACCAGAAGCTCAGTCTGAAAGTGGAAAAATCTCCTAAATGTTGTATGACACCACCTGAAGGTTATAAGGATGGGATCTGATGGCTTCTGCTGCTGTCAGATACTATTCAGTACATTCAGTGTTTTATAGACTAACAGAAGGATTTTAAAGTCTATTCTGAGCTACATGTAGCCAGGGTAAGGACTTCAGAACCGGCCTGATGTGCTCTGCTTTAAGTTCTAGTGAACACGGAAAGCAGCGTTTTGGATCAGCTGTAGCTGTGGGATTGGCTTCTTAGTCAAACCTTTGAAGAGACTGTTGCAGTAATCAATTCTACTAAAAATAAATGTATGCAGTTTTCTAGATCCTGCTTGGACATTAGAGCAGAAATGGAGAATAATCTGTGTGATTAGGGGCTATGCTTCCTTTTTTACAGCATTCTGAACTTTATCTTTGT